>NW_022308066.1:0-29504 GCF_002776525.5 Piliocolobus tephrosceles | reverse complement strand
GTGTGTGACCCAGCAGAACTAGCGTCAAATCCCAGGGTGAGTATTTATTCCCTTTTCATAATTTATTTTTTAGTTCTTCCCCTTCAATTACATTTTCATTCTTCTGAGCACTGGAGAAAGAGTCTCGAATTGGTGCTAATAGACCTTTAATACCTCTCTCATTGCCTATCACTCTTTTTAAAAAACAAAGAGAGAGCAGGCCCTGGTCAGGGGATAGTATCTAGTTAAAATTCATTAACTTCATTTTGTTTTTATTGAATTTGTGTTTTGCTGCTTTCTATTTGTGAGAGTGATACAAGTTTCCTTTAAACGTGAATTTGTAAATACAAACAGGTAGGTCATTCACAGAGATATATTAACTATATCATAGGAAAGGTGGCACTCCCATATGGCAATAATTATGATGGAGGCCAGCAAATGACCTGAGTGACCCAGAAGGCCCGAGCACTGACTCCCAAATGCCCTCTGTAGGACGTGCTGCATTCCCCAGACCCTTTCCTTGGTCCTCCCACACCCTACCATCCCCTAGATCAACCAAACCTCAGGCTACCCACCTCTCCATTGCTGGCGCAGTCTCCATTCCCAGATGTGCTGGTCACCACCAACAATAGCTGTGCCTCGTCCAGGCAGCTCCTTCAGCCTGTACTTGTCCATGCAGAGAACCTGGATGGTACCCAGGTAGACATCAGCCCTCAGCTCCCAGTGGATGCTCTGGGCTTCCTCCCACACCTCTCCCAGGCCAGGACTCCTGTACTCATCTGTCTTTTCCAGTGCCTGGCACAGGTGTGGCATGGAGGAGGTGACTGTACAGATTTGAGCACATCATCCTCGATTCTCCTTCCCTGCTCAAGCCTTGAAACTAACCCATCAGGAAGCCCTGGATGCTCTACCTCTAAAACACTGCCTATCCTATGTCTAAACTCCTCTCATCACGTCCATTGCTATTTGCAATTTTGTGCGTGTGGAAATATTTCCACAAAATTGGAATGAGCAGGTCACAGCTGCGCCTGGAGGGAACGACCGGGGAAATGTGCCCTCGCCTTGCTGCTCTATCCAGGCACACCCAGCTAAGGATGGGGGACCTGCCACCACTCTCCTGGCAGTTCCAGACTCTTGGGAGCTGGCAGGGGAGCACCTAAGAGTGTTTTCAGTGACCTAGCTGACCTGGTCATCAGTCAGTCCCACCTTGGTCTAGGCCTCTACGTGGCATAGATCACAGCTCATCCCTTCGTGGCATTACACTGGCCTGTGCCCTGTCTTCATGGTCACATCCATCTCCCAGAAGCCGTACGACCCTGGAAAACCCATCAAACTGTCTACCAGTCAGGTTCCTCCTCTGTGCATTGATAATGACTTTGATGCCTGTTTTGCAGGGTGCTGGGAGGGTACAGTGAGGTGTATGCTGGAGAGCTCCTTGAGGGCAAGGCCTGGCTCTGTGTCACTCACTGTCAGATTTAGAGCCTGGGGCAGGCGCAGCATGTGGCCACCATTCCTTAAGAATTGGATTTGCGGCGGAGCAAGATGGCCAAATAGGAACAGCTCCAGTCTCCATCTCCCAGCGCGAGCGACAGAGAAGACCGGTGATTTCTGCATTTTCAACTGAGGTACTGGGGTCATCTCACTCGGGAGTGCCGGACAATCGGTGCTGGTCAGCTGCTGCAGCCTGACCAGCAAGAGCTGAAGCAGGGCGAGGCATCGCCTCACCTGGGAAGCGCAAGGGGGAAGGGAGTCCCTTTTCCTAGCCAGGGGAACAGAGACACACAACACCTGGAAAATCGGGTAGCTCCCACCCCAGTACTGCGCTGTAAGCACACCGGCACACCAGGAGAATATATCCCATACCTGGCCAGAAGGGTCCCACGCCCATGGAGCCTCCCTCCTTGCTAACACAGCAGTCTGCGTCAATCTAACCGCAAGGCAGCAGCGAGGCTAGGGGAGGGGTGCCCGCCATCGCTGAGCCTTAAGTAGGTAAACAAAGCCGCTGGGAAGCTCGAACTGGGTGGAGCTCACAGCAGCTCAAGGAAACCTGCCTGTCCCTGTAGACTCCACCTCTGGGGACAGGACACAATTAAAAAATAACAGGGGAAGCAGCAGAGGCCTGTGCAGACGCGAACGACTCTGTCTGACAGCTTTGAAGAGAGCAGTGGATCTCCCAACACTGAGGTTGAGATCTGAGAAGGGGCAGGCTGCCTGCTCAAGTGGGTCCCTGACCCCTGAGTAGCCTAACTGGGAGACATCCCCCACTAGGGGCAGTCTGACACCCCACACCTCACAGGGTGGAGTACACCCCTGAGAGGAAGCTTCCAAAGCAAGAATCAGACAGGTGCACTCGCTGTTCAGCAATATTCTATCTTCTGCAACTTCTGCTGCTGATACCCAGACAAACAGGGTCTGGAGTGGACGTCAAGCAATCTCCAACAGACCTATAGCTGAGGGTCCTGACTGTCAGAAGGAAAACTATCAAACAGGAAGGACACCTATACCAAAACCCCATCAGTACGTCACCATCATCAAAGACCAGAGACAGATAAAACCACGAAGATGGGGAAAAAGCAGGGCAGAAAAGCTGGAAATTCAAAAAATAAGAGCACATCTCCCCCTGCAAAGGAGCACAGCCCATCGCCAGCAACGGATCAAAGTTGGTCAGAGAATGGCTTTGACGAGATGAGAGAAGAAGGCTTCAGTCCATCAAACCTCTCAGAGCTAAAGGAGGAATTACGTACCCAGCCCAAAGAAACTAAAAATCTTGAAAAAAGAGTGGAAGAATTGACAGCTAGACTAATTAATGCAGAGAAGGTCATAAATGAAATGACAGAGATGAAAACCATGACACAAGAAATACGTGACAAATGCACAAGCCTCAGTAACCGACTCGATCAACTGGAAGAAAGAGTATCAGCGATTGAGGATCAAATGAATGAAATGAAGTGAGAAGAGAAACCAAAAGAAAAAAGAAGAAAAGGAAATGAACAAAGCCTGCAAGAAGTATGGGATTATGTAAAAAGACCAAATCTACGTCTGATTGGGGTGCCTGAAAGTGAGGGGGAAAATGGAACCAAACTGGAAAACACTCTTCAGGATATCATCCAGGAGAACATCCCCAACCTAGCAGGGCAGGCCAACATTCACATTCAGGAAATACAGAGAACCCCACAAAGATACTCCTCCAGAAGAGCAACTCCAAGACACATAATTGCCAGATTCACCAAAGTTGAAATGAAGGAAAAAATCTTAAGGGCAGCCAGAGAGAAAGGTCGGGTTACCCACAAAGGGAAGCCCATCAGACTAACAGCAGATCTCTTGGCAGAAACTCCACAGGCCAGAAGAGAGTGGGGGCCAATATTCGACATTCTTAAAGAAAAGAACTTTCAACCCAGAATTTCATATCCAGCCAAACTAAGTTTCTTAAGTGAAGGAGAAATAAAATCCTTTACAGATAAGCAAATGCTTAGAGATTTTGTCACCACCAGGCCTGCCTTACAAGAGACCCTGAAGGAAGCCCTAAACATGGAAAGGAACAACCGGTACCAGCCATTGCAAAAATATGCCAAAATGTAAAGACCATCGAGGCTAGGAAGAAACTGCATCAACGAATGAGCAAAATAACCAGTTAATATCATAATGGCAGGATCAAGTTCACACATAACAATATTAACCTTAAATGTTAATGGACTAAATGCTCCAATTAAAAGACACAGACTGGCAAACTGGATAAAGAGTCAAGACCCATCAGTCTGCTGTCTTCAGGAGACCCATCTCACATGCAGATACATACATAGGCTCAAAATAAAGGGATGGAGGAAGATCTACCAAGCCAATGGAGAACAAAAAAAAGCAGGGGTTGCAATCCTAGTCTCTGATAAAACAGACTTTAAACCATCAAAGATCAAAAGAGACAAAGAAGGCCATTACATAATGGTAAAGGGATCAATTCAACAGGAAGAGCTAACTATCCTAAATATATAGGCACCCAATACAGAGGCACCCAGATTCATCAAGCAAGTCCTTAGAGACTTACAAAAAGACTTAGACTCCCATACAATAATAATGGGAGACTTCAACACTCCACTGTCAACATTAGACAGATCAATGAGACAGTTAACAAGGATATCCAGGAATTGAACTCATCTCTGCAACAAGCAGACCTAATAGACATCTACAGAACTCTCCACCCGAAATCAACAAAATATACAATCTTCTCAGCACCACATCACATTTATTCCAAAATTGACCACATAATTGGAAGTAAAGCACTCTTCAGCAAATGTAAAAGAACAGAAATTATAACAAACTGTCTCTCAGACCACAGTGCAATCTAACTAGAACTCAGGACTAAGAAACTCAATTAAAACCGCTCAACTACAAGGAAAATGAATAACCTGCTCCTGAATGACTACTGGGTACCTAACGAAATGAAGGCAGAAATAAAGATGTTCTTTGAAACCAATGAGAACAAAGATACAACATACCAGAATCTCTGGGACACATTTAAAGTATTATGTAGAGGGAAATTTATAACACTAAATGCCCACAAGAGAAAGCAGGAAAGATCTAAAATGGACACTCTAACATCACAATTTAGAGAACTAGAGAAGCAAGAGCAAACACATTCAAAAGCTAGCAGAAGGCAAGAAATAACTAAGATCAGAGCAGAACTGAAGGAGATAGAGACACAAAAAACCCTCCAAAAAATCAATGAATCCAGGAGTTGGTTTTTTGAAAAGATCAACAAAATTGATAGACTACTAACAAGACTAATACAGAAGAAAAGAGAGAAGAATCAAATAGACGCAATAAAAAATGATAAAGCAGGTATCACTACTACCCCACAGAAATACAAACTACTATCAGAGAATACTATAAACACCTCTACACAAATAAATAGAAAACCTAGAAGAAATGGATAATTTCCTGGACACTTACACTCTTCCAAGACTAAACCAGGAAGAAGTTGAATCCCTGAATAGACCAATAGCAGGCTCTGAAATTGAGGCAATAATTAATAGCCTACCAATAAATAAAAGTCCAGGACCAGATGGATTCACAGCTGAATTCTACCAGAGGTACAAGGAGGAGCTGGTACCATTCCTTCTGAAACTATTCCAATCAATAGAAAAAGAGGGAATCCTCCCTAACTCATTTTATGAAGCCGACATCATCCTGATACCAAAGCCTGGCAGAGACTCAACAAAAAAAGAGAATTTTAGACCAATATCCCTGATGAACATCGATGCAAAAATCCTCAATAAAATACTGGCAAACCGGATTCAGCAGCACATCAAAAAGCTTATCCATCATGATCAAGTGGGCTTCATCCCTGGGATGCAAGGCTGGTTCAACATATGCAAATCAATAAACATAATCCAGCAAATAAACAGAACCAAAGACAAGAACCACATGATCATCTCAATAGATGCAGAAAAGGCCTTTGACAAAATTCAACAGCCCTTCATGCTAAAAACGCTCAATAAATTCGGTATTGATGGAACGTATCTCAAAATAATAAGAGCTATTTATGACAAACCCACAGCCAATATCATACTGAATGGGCAAAAACTGGAAAAATTCCCTTTGAAAACTGGCACAAGACAGAGATGCTCTCTCTCACCACTCCTATTCAACATAGTGTTGGAAGTTCTGGCTGGGGCAATCAGGCAAGAGAGAGAAATCAAGCGTATTCAGTTAGGAAAAGAAGAAGTCAAATTGTCCCTGTTTGCAGATGACATGATTGTTATATTTAGAAAATCCCATCATCTCAGCCCCAAATCTCCTTAAGCTGATAAGAAACTTCAGCAAAGTCTCAGGATACAAAATTAATGTGCAAAAATCACAAGCATTCTTATACACCAGTAACAGACAAATAGAGAGCCAAATCATGAATGAACTCCCATTCGCAATTGCTTTAAAGTGAATAAAATACCTAGGAATCCAACTTACAAGGGATGTAAAGGACCTCTTCAAGGAGAACTACAAACCACTGCTCAGTGAAATCAAAGAGGACACAAACAAATGGAAGAACATACCATGCTCATGGATAGGAAGAATCAATATCGTGAAAATGGCCATACTGCCCAAGGTTATTTATAGATTCAATGCCATCCCCATCAAGCTACCAGTGAGTTTCTTTACAGAATTGGAAAAAACTGCTTTAAAGTTCATATGGAACCAAAAAAGAGCCCGCATTTCCAAGACAATCCTAAGTCAAAAGAACAAAGCTGGAGGCATCACGATACCTGACTTCAAACTATACTACAAGGCTACAGTAACCGAAACAGCATGGTACTGGTACCAAAACAGAGATATAGACCAATGGAACAGAACAGAGTCCTCAGAAATAATACCACACATCTACAGCCATCTGATCTTTGATAAACCTGAGTAAAAGAGGAAATGGGGAAAGGATTCCCTATTTAATAAATGGTGCTGGGAAAATTGGCTAGCCATAAGTAGAAAGCTGAAACTGGATCCTTTCCTTACTCCTTATACGAAGATTAATTCAAGATGGATTAGAGACTTAAATGTTAGACCTAATACCATAAAAACCCTAGAAGAAAACCTAGGTAATACCATTTAGGACATAGGCACGGCAAGGACTTCATGTCTAAAACACCAAAAGCAATGGTAACAAAAGCCAAAATTGACAAATGGGATCTAACTAAACTAAAGAGCTTCTGCACAGCAAAAGAAACTACCATCAGAGTGAACAGGCAACCTACAGAATGGGAAGAAATTTTTGCAATCTACTCATCAGACAAAAGGCTAATATCCAGAACCTACAAAGAACCCAAATAAATTTACAAGAAAAAAACAAACAACCCCATCAAAAAGTGGGCAAAGGATGTGAACAGACATTTCTCAAAAGAAGATATTCATACAGCCAACAGACACATACAAAAATGCTCATCATCACTGGCCATCAGAGAAATGCAAATCAAAACCACAATGAGATACCATCTCACACCAGTTAGAATGGCAATCATTAAAAAGTCAGGAAACAACAGGTGCTCGAGAGGATGTGGAGAAATAGGAACACTTTTACACTGTTGGCGGTATTGTAAACTAGTTCAACCATTATGGAAAACAGTATGGCGATTCCTTAAGGATCTACAACTAGAAGTACCATATGACCCAGCCATCCCATTACTGGGTATATACCCAAAGGATTATAAATCATGCTGCTATAAAGACACATGCACACGTATGTTTATTGCGGCACTATTCACAATAGCAAAGACTTGGAATCAACCCAAATGTCCATCTGTGACAGACTGGATTAAGAAAATGTGGCACATATACACCATGGAATACTATGCAGCCATAAAAAAGGATGAGTTTGCATCCTTTGTAGGGACATGGATGCAGCTGGAACCCATCACTCTCAGCAAACTATCACAAGAACAGAAAACCAAACACCGCATGTTCTCACTCATAGGTGGGAACTGAGCAATGAGATCACTTGCACTAGGGAAGGGGAACATCACACACCGGGGCCTATCACGGGGAGGGGGGAAGGGGAAGGGATTGCATTGGGAGTTATACCTGATGTAAATGATGAGTTGATGGGTGCTGACGAGTTGATGGGTGTAGCACACCAACATGGCACAAGTATACATATGTAACAAACCTGCACGTTATCCACATGTACCCTAGAACTTAAAGTATAATTTAGAAAAATTAAAAAAAAAAAAAGAAAAAGGAAAAGAAAAAGAATGAGCCTTAGAAACACTATGCTAGGTGAAATAAGTGCAGATTGTATGAATTCATTTGTATAAAATTCTGGAAAAGGTAAAACTAATTATAGTGATAGAAAGCCAGTAAGCAGCTGCCAGGGACTCGGGGACAGGAACTGACTCCAAAGGGACATAAGGAACTTTTTTGGGGTGATAGAATTGTTCTCTATCTTGCCTGTGGTGGCAATTTAAAGAGTCTATACATTTGTAAAATATACCAAACTGTAAACTTAAAAAGGAAACATTTTTACTGTAAGTACATTCTGCCTCAGTAAATCTGATTTATGAGGAAAAAGAATGGCACCTTCAGCTGACCCCCGTGACCCTCAGAGCCCCCCAACCCACTGCTCTCTTTCTTTTGACCTGTGTGTCCTCTTTAGGTGCATGAGTGAGGCCTATAACCTGGAGAGGGTTTGGACTGGGAGTAAATGAATGATGTTTCAAAATAGATCCATTTAATAATGTATCAGGAATGATATGGATTTGAGAAGAGAAGACAAGAAGGCATGGTCATAAGGTTTGAGTTTCAACTTTTCAATCTTTTTTTAACCTCTACTTGGCGAACACCTACTCATTCCTCAAGAACCAGATCAAATGTTTGACTTCTCTAAAGCCCTTTCAGAAACTTCGGGAGAGTTAATGACTCCCTTTTATGTGCCCCTCTAGGGTACACACAAATCTTTGCATATCATAATAAAGCACTTATTACTTCACGCTGGAACTACTGATTCACATTTCTTTTCTGCTTCCCACCTCACCTGGCTGAACTCACTGAAGACAGGGATGATGCCACTGTGCTATCTCCAGCACCCAGCACAATACTTTCCACATCATAGATAATAAATGGTCATAAAAGCAACCAAAACTGGTACCAACAAATTACATGTACATCCAGACATGCACATGAAGAAACAGGTGGAATGCAATTGAAATTTTATTGTCTCCATCTAAAAAAAAATTAAGGATTTGAATAAATAAAATGTTCATTATACTGATATGTAATAAGACTAATGACTAATAAGAGTGATTTTTTTGCGTTTACTACAATCAGTTTATTTTTATTTTTATTTTTTATTATACTTTAAGTTCTAGGGTACATGTGCACAACGTGCAGGTTTGTTACATATGTATACATGGGCCATGTTGGTGTGCTGCACCCATTAACTCGTCATTTACATTAGGTGTGTCTCCTAATGCTATCCCTTCCCCCTCCCTCCATCCCACAACAAGCCCTGGTGTGCGATGTTCCCCACCCTGTGTCCAGGTGCTGTCATTGTTCAATTCCCACCTATGAGTGAGAACTTGCAGTGTTTGGTTTTCTGTTCTTGTGATAGATTGCTGAGAATGATGGTTTCCAGCTGCATCCATGTCCCTACAAAGGACATAAACTCATCCTTTTTTATGGCTGCATAGTAATCCATGGTGTATATGTGCCACATTTTCTTAATCCAGTCTATCACTGACGGACATTTGGGTTGGTTCCAAGTCTTTGCTATTGTGAATAGTGCCGCAATAAGCATACGTGTGCATGTGTCTTTATAGCAGCATGATTTATAATCCCTTGGGTATATACCCAGTAATGGGATGGCTGGGTCAAATGGTATTTCTATTTCTGGATCCTTGAGGAATCGTCACACTGTCTTCCACAATGGTTGAACTAGTTTACAGTCCCACCAACAGTGTAAAAGTGTTCCTATTTCTCCACATCCTCTCGAGCACCTGTTGTTTCCTGACTTTTTAATGATTGCCATTCTGACTGGTGTGAGATGGTATCTCATTGTGGTTTTGATTTGCATTTCTCTGATGGCTAGTGATGATGAGCATTTTTTTCATGTTGGCTGCATAAATGTCTTCTTTTGAGAAGTGTCTGTTCATATCCTTTGCCCACTCTTTGATGAGGTTGTTTGTTTTTTCTTGTAAATTTGTTTGGGTTCTTTGTAGGTTCTGGATATTAGCCCTTTGTCAGATGAGTAGATTGCAAAAATTTTCTCCCATTCTGTAGGTTTCCTGTTCACTCTGATGGTAGCTTCTTTTGCAGTGCAGAAGCTCTTTAGTTTATTAGATCCCATTTGTCAATTTTGGCTTTGTTGCCATTGCTTTTGGTGTTTGAGACATGAAGTCCTTGCCCATGCCTATGTCCTTGAATGGTATTACCTAGGTTTTCTTCTAGGGTTTTTATGGTATTAGGTCTAACATTTAAGTCTCTAATCCATCTTGAATTAGTTTTTGTATATTAATTCAAAATTAATTAGAGAATCCTTTTCCCATTTATTGTTTTTGTCAGGTTTGTCAAAGATCAAATTGTTGTAGCTGTGTGGTATTATTTCTAAGGGCTCTGTTCTGTTCCATTGGTCTATATCTCTGTTTTGGTACCGGTACCATGCTGTTTTGGTTACTGTAGCGTTGTAGTATGTTTGAAGTCAGGTAGCATGATGCCTCCAGCTTTGTTCTTTTGGCTTAGGACTCTCTTGGCAATGCGGGCTCTTTTTTGGTTCTATGTGAACTTTAAAGTAGTTTTTTCCAGTTCTGTGAAGAAAGTCGTTGGTAGCTTAATGGGGATGGCATTGAATCTACAAATTACCTTCGGCAGTATGGCCATTTTCGTGATGTTGATTCTTCCTATCCAGGAGCATGGAATGTTCTTCCATTTGTTTATGTCCTTTTATTTCATTGAGCAGTGGTTTGTTGTTCTCCTTGAAGAGGTCCTTCACATCCCTCGTAAGTTGGATTCATAGGTATTTTATTCCCTTTGAAGCAATTGTGAATGGGAGTTCATTCATGATTTGGCTCTCTGTTTGTCTGTTACTGGTGTATAAGAATGCTAGTGACTTTTGCACATGGATTTTGTATCCTGAGACTTTGCTGAAGTTTCTTATCAGCTTAAGGAGATTTTGGGTTGAGACAATGGAGTTTTCTAAATATAACAATCATGTCAGCTGCAAACAGGAACAATTTGACTTCCTCTTCTCCCAACTGAATACCCTTTATTTCTTTCTCTTGCCTGATTGCCCTGGCTAGAGCTTCCAACATTATGTTGAATAGGAGTGGTGAGAGAGGGCATCCCTGTCTTGTGCCAGTTTTCAAGGGGAATGCTTCCAGTTTTTGCCCATTCAGTGTGATATTGGCTGTGGATTTCTCATAAATAGCTCTTATTATTTTGAGATACGTTCCATCAATACCGAATTTATTGAGAGTTTTTATCATGAAGGGCTGTTGAATTTTTGTCAAAGGCCTTTTCTGAGTCTATTGAGATGATCATGTGGTTCTTGTCTTTGGTTCTGTTTATTTGCTGGATTATGTTTATTGATTTGCATATGTTGAACCAGCCTTGCATCCCAGGGATGAAGCCCACTTGATCATGGTGGATAAGCTTTTTGAAATGCTGCTGGATTCGGTTTGCCAGTATTTTATTGAGGATTTTTGCATCGATGTTCATCAGGGATATTGGTCTAAAATTCTCTTGGTATCAGTGTGATGTTGCCCTCCTAAAATGAGTTAGGGAGGATTCCCTCTTTTTCTATTGATTAGAATAGTTTCAGAAGGAATGGTACCAGCTCCTCCTTGTACCTCTGGTAGAATTCGGCTGTGAATCTGTCTGGTCCTGGACTTTTTTTGGTTGGTAGGCTGTTAATTATTGCCTCAATTTCAGAGCCTGCTATTGGTCTATGCAGGGATTCAACTTCTTCCTGGTTTAGTCTTGGAAGAGTGTAAGTGTCCAGGAAATTATCCATTCCTTCTAGGTTTTCTATTTATTTGTGTAGAGGTGTTTATAGTATTCTCTGATAGTAGTTTGTATTTCTGTGGGGTAGTGGTGATACCCGCTTTGTCATTTTTTATTGCGTCTATTTGATTCTTCTCTCTCTTCTTCTGTATTAGTCTTGTTAGCGGTCTATCAATTTTGTTGATCTTTTCAAAATACCAGCTCCAGGATTCATTGATGTTTTGAAGGTTTTTTTGGTGTCTCTGTCTCCTTCTGTTCTGCTCTGATCTTAGTGATTTCTTGCCTTCTGCTAGCTTTTGAATGTGTTTGCTCTCGTTTCTCTAGTTCTTTTAATTGTGATGTTAGAGTGTCCATTTTAGATCTTTCCTGCTTTCTCTTGTGGGCATTTAGTGCTATAAATTTCCCTCTACACACTGCTTTAAATGTATCCCAGAGATTCTGGTATGTTGTTTCCTTGTTCTCATTGGTTTCAAAGAATATATTTATTTCTGCCTTCATTTCGTTAGGTACCCAGTAGTCATTCAGGAGCAGGTTGTTCAGTTTCCATGTAGTTGAGCAGTTTTGATTGAGTTTCTTAATTCTGAGGTCTAGTTTGATTGCACTATGGTCTGAGAGAGAGTTTGTTATAATTTCTGTTCTTTTACATTTGCTGAGGAGTGCTTTACTTCCAACTATGTGGTCAATTTTGGAATAAGTGAGATGTGGTGCTGAGAAGAATGTATATTCTGTTGATTTGGGGTGGAGAGTTCTGTAGATGTCTATCAGGTCCGCTTGGTGCAGAGTTGAGTTCAATTCCTGGATATCCTTGTTAACTTTCTGTCTCGTTGATCTGTCTAATGTTGAGAGTGGGGTGTTAAAGTCTCCCATTATTACTGTGTGGGAGTCTAAGTCTCTTTGTAAGTCTCTAAGGACTTGCTTTATGAATCTGGGTGCTCCTGTATTGGGTGCCTATATATTTAGGATAGTTAACTCTTCCTGATGAATTGATCCCTTTACCCTTATATAATGGCCTTCTTTGTCTCTTTTGATCTTTGATGGTTTAAAGTCTGTTTTATCAGAGACTAGGATTGCAACCCCTGCTTTTTTTGGTTTTCCATTTGCTTGGTAGATCTCCCTCCATCCCTTTATTTTGAGCTTATGTGTGTCTCTGCATGTGAGGTAGGTCTCCTGGATACAGCAAACTGATGGGTCTTGACTCCCTATCCAATTTGCCAGTCTGTGTCTTTTAATTGGACCATTTAGCTCATTTACATTTAAGGTTAATATGGTTATGTATGAACTCGATCCTGTCATTATGATGTTAGCTGGTTATTTTGCTTGTTAGTTGATGCAGTTTCTTCCTAGCCTCAATGGTCTTTACATTTTGGCATGTTTTTGCAGTGGCTGGTACTGGCTGTTCCTTTTTATGTTTAGTGCTTCCTTCAGGATCTCTTGTAGGGCAGGCCTGGTGGTGACAAAATCTCTAAGCATTTGCTTGTCTATAAAGGATTCTGTTTCTCCTTCACTTATGAAACTTAGTTTGGCTGGATATGAAATTCTGGGTTGAAAGTTCTTTTCTTTAAGAATGTCGAATATTGGCCCCCACTCTCTTCTGGCCCATAGAGTTTCTGCCGAGAGATCTGCTGTTAGTCTGATGGGCTTCCCTTTGTGGGTAACCCGACCTTTCTCTCTGGCTGCCCTTAATATTTTTCCTTCATTTCAACTTTGGTGAATCTGACAATTATGTGTCTTGGAGTTGCTCTTCTTGAGGAGTATCTTTGTGGCATTCTCTGTATTTCCTGAATTTGGATGTTGGCCTGCCCTACTAGGTTGGGGAAGTTCTCCTGAATCATATCCTGTAGAGTGTTTTCCAACTTGGTTCCATTCTCCCTGTCACTTTCAGTTACACCAATCAGATGTAGATTTGGTCTTTTCACATAATCCCATATTTCTTGGAGGCTTTGTTCATTTCTTTTTACTCTTTTTTCTCTAAACTTCTCCTCTCACTTCATTTCATTCATTTGATCTTCAATCACTGATACTCTTTCTTCCAGTTGATTGAGTCAGTTACTGAAGCTTGTACATTTGTCATGTAGTTCTTGTGTCATGGTTTCCATTCCTACCAGGTAGTTTAAGGACTTCTCTGCCTTGGTTATTCTAGTTAGCCATTTGTCAAATCTTTTTTCAAGGTTTTTAGTTTCTTTGCACTGGGTTTGTAATTCCTCCTTTAGCTCAGAGAAGTTTTATTGTCTGGAGTCTTCTTCTGTCTACTCATCAAAGTCATTCTCCATCTCGCTTTGTTCCATTGCTGGCAAGGAGCTGCCTTCCTTTGGAGGGGGAGAGGTGCTCTGATTTTTGGAATTTCCAGCTTTTCTGCCCTGCTTTTTCCCCATCTTTGTGGTTTTATCTACCTTTGGTCTTTGATGATGGTGACATACAGATGGGGTTTTGGTGTGGATGTCCTTTATGTTTGTTATTTTTCCTTCTAACAGTCAGGACCCTCAGCTGCAGGTCTGTTGGAGTTTGCTTGAGGTCCACTCCTGACCCCGTTTGCCTGGGTATCAGCAGTGGAGGCTGCAGAAGAGTGAATATTGCTGAACAGCAAATGTTGCTGATTGTTCTTCTGGAAGCTTCATCTCAGAGGTGTACCCGGCCATGTGAGGTGTGAGGTGTCATTCTGCCCCTAGTGGGGGATGCCTCCCAATTAGGTTACTCGGGGGTCAGGGACCCACTTGAGCAGACAGTCTGTCCTTCCGCAGATCTCAAAGTCCATGCTGGAAAAACCACGACTCTTTTCAAAGCTGTCAGAGAGGGACATTTACATCTGCAGAGGTTTCTGCTACCTTTTGTTTGGCTATGCCCTGTCCCCAGAGGTGGAGTCTACAGAGGCAGGCAGGCCTCCTTGAGCTGCAGTGGGCTGCACCCAGTTCGAGCTTCCTGGCTGCTTTGTTTACCTACTTAAGCCTCAGCAATAGTGGGCACCCCTCCCCCAGTCTCACTGCTGCCTTGCAGTTAGATCTCAGACTGCTGTGCTGGCAATAAGGGAGGCTCCATGGGTGCAGGACCCTCTGAGTTAGGCATGGGATATAATCTCCTGGTGTGCCATTTGCCGAGGCCCTTGGTAAAGTGCAGTATTAGGGTGGGAGTGATCCAATTTTCCAGGTGTTGTGTGTCATGGTTTCCCTTGGCTAGGAAAGGGAATTCCCTTCCCCCTTGTGCTTCCCTGTTGAGGTGATGCCTCACCCTGCTTTGGCTCTCACTCGTTGGGCTGCACCCATTTTCCTGCACCCACTGTCTGACACGCCCCAGTGAGATGAACCTGGTACTTCAGTTGGAAATGCAAAAATCACGCATCTTCTGTGTTGCTCACACTGGGAGCTGGAGGATGAAGCTGTTCCTATTCGGCCATCTTCTACAACCAGTTTAATAAGAGTGATTTTAAAATACATAGAGTTGGCTGGATACAGTGGCTGATGCCTGTAATCTCTTTGGGAGGCTAAAGTGGGTTGATCACCTGAGGTCAGGAATTCAAGACCAGCCTGGCCAACTTGGTGAAACCCTGTCTCTACTAAAAATACAAAAATTAGCTGGGCGTGGTGTCAGGTGCCTGTCATCCCAGCTTCTCAGCAGACTGAGACAGAAGAATCACTTGAACCTGGGAGGTGGAGGTTGCAGCGAGTGAGCCGAGATCATGCTACTGCACTCTAGCCTGGGTGACAGAGCAAGACTCCATCTCCAAATAATAGTAATAAAATACACTGAGCATTGATAGACAATCAGGATCAGGTGACATTCATCTATCTAGTCCTACATGCTGTTTTGGCATTGAAGGGTTCCACAGGGCTGGAGTCACTTAGCTCTAGGTCACAGTTTTTTGGGGTTTTTTTTGTTTTGTTTTGTTTTGTTTTTTTGTGGTGGGATCTCACTCATTCGCCAATGCTGGAGTGCAGTGGTGCTCTCTGAGCTCACTACAACCTCCGCCTCCTGAGCTCAAGCAATTCTCCTGCCTCAGCCTCCCGAGTAGCTGGGACTACAGGCACATACCACCATGCCAGGCTAATTGTGATATTTTTATGACAATTGGTTGTCAGGTTGGCCAGGATGGTCTCCTGGTCATCCTGACAACCGCGATGTCAGAGTTGGCAAGATGGTCTCAATCTCTTGACGTCGTGATCTGCCCACTTCTGCCTCCCAAAGTGCTGAGATTACAGGTGTGAGCCTCCTCTCTCAGCCCTGGGTGCACAACTCTGATGTATGAGCATGCTTTTTTATTCTAAAGCCACAGTGGGCAAGATGGTTCAGTGTAATTTTAGAATTCGTCTACTACATATCAAGCACTGTAGTAGGTAAACATTTTACATACATCTCTCATGGTTGCAACATTCCACAAAGTAAGGCTTATTTTACTCATTTAAAAGACACTGGAAAGTCAGAGGATTTAAGGCCATTGCCCCCAAAATAAACAGTCCACACCAGTACTTGAACCCAGGTCTCTCTAGTTTCAAAACCCTGCCCTAATCCTTTTACTACACTACCACTCCAAGGAATAAAGAAACTTAAGGTATCTTAGTCAGATAAAAGTGGCAGATTAATGAGAGAAAAATGAAAAAAAAAAAGTTAATCCTACAAACCAAGGAATTTTTTATGATTATTATTGTTTTAGAGACAGAGACTTGCTATATTGTCCAGGCTGGTCTCAAAGTCCTGGCCTCAAGCAATCGTCCTGACTCAGCCTCCTGAGTAGCAGGGATTACAGGCATTATACACATGAGCCAATGCCCCCAGCAAGAAGTCTGTATGTTCTTATCATACATGTGACTAAACAAAATTACACTTAAGAAACCAACAAATCATGGTAATATTTTAAATATCATGAGTACTCTGAAACCCGGACAGAGGTATTTTTAAAATGTCAAGGATTTTTACTCTGATGTTCTTAATGTGCCCAATCTGTAATTCTAGTGGTAATCAGTGGCATGTCCATAAATCAGAGAGTACTTCTATGAAAACAATCACAGCCTACCAGTATGGATAAAACTCCTCAGCTTTACCTCTTAGATGGTTCTAGACAATTTCAGAATTCATGCCTCTTTCTTCAACTCTCTCATTAATTGTATTCTCCTTGGCAGTAAAATAATCTTACCATTTGCTTTCCCTGTGAAATTATGAATAAAAATTCCCATTTCTCTTTGCTAGGTTTTGTTGTTAGCTACCATCCTGGAGAAGGAGAAAATGTTTTTATAGACAGGCATGTTGAGGACAAATAATAGAGCTGAAATGCAAGGGTGGATGGCAAATAAATTACATTTTGTGAACTAACTCCAACTAATTTCTGCATGGAGCACTGTGTTTAAAAGGATGCCTAGGCCACATCTGGAGGGACTCTGGAAAAAAAACAAAAGAGAATTAAGAAAGATAAGTGGAAAAACCAGTAAAAGTGTAGTGCTACAGTAGCCTAGGGTTTCAAGGAAAGGAGATTACAATATCAAGTAAGGCAGAGCAGCAGTCAAAAAACATGAAGAAAAATGTCCATGAGACCTGGTTATGCAGGAGATCATTGATGTGCCTATTGACAAGTTCAGTAGTGTTGTGAGGAAAGAAGTCAATGGGCTAAGGCGGAAATGAGTGCTGACACAGAGATAGCGGGTGTAAACGAGAGAAACAGAGCCGTGTACGGGATGGCTGAAAAGTCAAATACATACATAGCAAATGGTGATAGAGATAAGTGTCAGATGGATGTGTTGGCCTTCTCAGGACATATATTCCATCCCCTAAAATCTATCGGAAAGGGGTAAGAAGGATACTCCTGTGTCCGGAGTTGGTTCCTGCTGGTGGGTTTGTGGTCTAGCTGACTTCAAGAATGGAGCTGCAGACCTTCGCAGTGAGTGTTACAGCTCTTAAATATGGCACGGATCCAAAGAGTGAGCAGTAGCAGGGTTTATTGTGAAGAGCAAAAGGACAAAGCTTCCACAGCATGGAAGGGGACCCAAGTGGGTTGCTGCTACTGGCTGGGGTGACCAGCTTTTATTCCCTTGTTGGTCCCTCTCATGTTCTGTTTCTGTCCTATCAGAGTGTCCTTTTTTCAATCCTCCCCACGATTGGCTACTTTTAGTATCCTGCTGATTGGTGAGTTTTACAGAGCACTAATTGGTGCATTTTACAGAGCACTGATTGGTGCATTTTACAGAGCGCTGATTGGTGTGTTTTACAATCCTCTTGTAAGACAGGGAAGCCCCTGATTGGTGTGTTTTCCAATCCTCTAGTAAGACAGAAAAGTTCTCCAAGTCCCCATTCAACCCAGAAAGTTTAGCTGGCTTCACCTCTCAATCCCCCCTCTAAACAGGACACCCCAACTGCTGTTGGGAACGAGGCAATGACCGCTCTAGCTACTTCCTGCTGGATAGGGGTAAAGCAGGGGCTCTGCCGTAGTAGTGTCCACCAGAGGGGAACTCTCTAGGCCAAAGGGCCAATGGGTCAGTCCAGGGGTCCTTGGCAGAAGTTGTGAGTTGAGCTCATTTGGGGTCCCATTTGTAAGACCATCTGTAGCTTGATGGCCTCAATCCTGGAGGGAACAAATTTGACAAGGAGGTTAAAAATACAGGGCCCAAAGGTGAGTAATAGCAAGATGGCTATCACGGGACCTAGAAAAGGGAGAAGCCATGTCGCCCAACTCCAGAGGTTAGTATAAGAGTTTGAATGGTGTCGTCTGATTTCAGAAGCCTTTTCCTGTAAATGCCAGGTGGCGTCTTGTACTATCCCTGACTGGTTAGTGTAAAAGCAACACTTCCACTAAGAAGGTGCAGAGTCCTCCTTTTTCAACATTGAGGAGGTCTAGGCCTCAGTGGTTTTGGAGAGTCACTGCTACCAAAGAATCTATTTGGGATTGTAGAGTAAGGATAGATTTTATTATTTCTTGCAAACTGTCTGAGAAATCCTTTGAGAGTGTGTGGTAGTAGGATAATGAAGTAGATAAACTCGCTATTCTGGTTCCTGTAGCAGTGGCCATTCCTAACCCTACAAGTAGGGGTATTAGTTTATGGCCCTGCACTGATAGACTTGAGCTTTGAAGGGCACTGATAGGGTCTGATTTCCTGGGGCAATGTCAATGTTGGGACTTAGGAAGACTAAGGTGCAGGTACCCATCCAGTTGGTGGGGAGGCAGATATAGGTTGAAGTTCCACATAAGAATATACCTTGGCTGGATAGACAGAACTGGCTGTGTGTGTTAAAAAGGTGTGTGAGTTTTGATTTTTTCATTTTCCCATACTGCTAGAGTACTTGCCAAGGTAGCTCTGGTGAGAGGCTGGAAAGGGATGTTGGGTGCAAACTGAGTGGCTCCCTGGGTTCTATTTTCCCATTGGAGAAAAAATCGTTTTGTATCTACTAGGAACCATTCAAAAGAGTAATTGAAACGGGATGAGAATGCATTTATTAGTGGTGGGGGTGCTGTTGCAGGGGTCCAGGGGTGAATGGTCATGCAGGGAGTCTGTTTGCCATTTCAAAACCTGGACTGTTTGTTAAGCAGGGAGGAGGTGATGATTTTGGGGGCCCTGATATGCGGACAAGCTGTCTGAATGGAGCTGTTTGGGTGGCTCAGAAGTTACTATGATCAGTTGGGGCTTGAAGTTGTAGGGTGTAATTACACTGATGGGATAGTAGGTGCCCCGGGGCAGGCCTGATAACAGGTTGTGTTGGATGCATAAAGGGGCTTGGAAAGTTAGGATGATATTCATGATTACAGGGCCGTGTATGGGCTTTTCATTGCCCATGTAATAGGTGAATTTGGAAATGTAAGAGAATAAAAGCTGGATTGCGTGTCCTGTTAGGGTAGTTTTGGTCCTATCAGAGATGGGTAAGTTGGCTAATGATTGTATATTTAGAAGCTGGAAAGGGTCTTTCCCTTCATAACAGGAATGCTAGGTTAAGTTTGTGAAGAACCAGTTTTTTTCCTGCGGGAACGAGAGTGGCAATATAAGCAGTAGCTGATAGAGAGACACGAAGCCAACAGTCACTTGCTAGGGAAGGATTGGACTGGTTTAACAGAGAGAGGGTTAAGTTGAGAGTCTTTTAGAGGTAATTAGGAGCTAGTGGAAGGGGAGGGGTGACTATGTGGGGTATTCAAGGAAGCAGGAGGATAGAGAGGCAAAGAGTAAGCAGGAAGGTAAAGAGAGTGCCCTGGAAGATGAGATCATTTTATCTAGTCTGAGTTAAAGGAGGAGTAAATTTCTGTCAGAAGAAAGGATAATAGAAAAATTGATGTGACTAGGATTTTTGTTCCTGCAGGAGCTACAGTATATAGTCCTACTGAAAAGAGTGTGGTTAGTATGCCGCTTAATAATGTGATGAAACAGTAAAAGAATCCATTAAAGGGACAAGGTGAGGTGTTAAAGATTTATGTAGGTTTTCATTTATCTTTTTTAAGTAGGAAGGGGTTTTTCCTCAGGATCAGCTGTAGAAGCCTTTTTAGTCTGGGATGTTTCCTTCCGAAATAGGAGACACACATCCTCCAATGGTTCACAGGTGTTTTGAGGCTGGTCTGGCTGATATTGGGACCTGAGCTGAGTGTCCTGCAGGTTCCTCAGGGGGTGTCCAAAATTTAACTCGGGTATGGTGAATCCAAGATTCCACTCCTGCCACCTTAACTGCAGTGGGGGTAGAGACAGTTACTGAGTATGGTCCTTACCACAAGGAATCCATAGATGAGGAGGTAGACGGGAGGGACTTGACCAATAAATTCCCTGAGTTACCATGGCTTTAAAAGTCGGACCATTGTCACTTTGTAAGCTTTGGGGAAGCCCAAATCTAGGAATTATTTCATGAATTAGGACTTTAACCACTTCCTGAGCCTTCTCTGTCTTGCAGGGGAAGGCTTCTATGCAATTTGTAAAGGTATCAACACAGACCAACAAGTATTGAAATCTCTTTGACTTAGGTGTATGGGTGAAATCTAACTGCCAGTCCTCTCCAGGATAGTGTCCTATTCTTTGTTCCCCCGGAGGGGCCTTATGATGGACCAAGGGATTATTCCTTTGGCACACCTCACAGGCTTTGACTACTTGTCAGATGGTCCGGAGGAGGTTTGGCCCTGTAAATAGGGATTTGGCCATTTAATGGGTGCTCTCAATACCCATATGAAATGTTTAGTGGAGGATCTCAAGTATTTTCCATTGGATGACTTCAGGTGTGAGTACCTTTCCCTCTTCTGTTGTTAACCACCCCGAGGGGAGAAAAGTATACCCCTGTGAAAGTCCCCATTCTGTTTCAGCCAGGGAATACTGAGGCTTCATCTCTTGGAGAGGGCTGTTCCATACCAAGGGTCCTTCCATAGGTATTTTTAATGGGAGGTTCCACATGGCCGCAATTTTGCCATCAGTGTCTGCCCGACGGTTTCCTTCTGCCTTTTCTCCTTTACCTTTTTGATGGCTTCAGCTGTGTAAGACTGCCACCTCCTTGTGTTTTTGCACTGTGTGCAATATAATTCCATGATTTCTTTGTGGTATTTAATAGGGCTTCCCTCAGAGGTTAGAAACTCCCTTTCTTTCCATATTGCAGCATGGGCATGTAGGATTAGATAAGCATACTTGCTATCTGTATACACATTTATTCATTTTTCCTTTCCCAGTTCTAAGGCCTGGGTAAGTGCCACTAGTAGGGGAAGAGGCTTACTTTCAAGTACTGTTACATCATTAACTATGGCATAACCTGCCCTTCATATCCCATTCTTCACAAATGAACTTCCATCAGTATACAGGTTAAGGTCAGGATTAGCTAAGGGGACTTCTAAGAGATCCTCTCTGGCGGCAGAAGTCTGGGCTACAATTTGTTGGCAGTCATGCTTGATTGGTTACCCTTCCTCTGGGAGAAAAGTAGCAGGGTTGAGGGCTGCACACGTGAGTATTTGAAGCACCTGTCCCTCAGGGAGTAGCACCTGGTATCTAAGCTACTACTTAGCTTAGATATCTCCTAAGCTGTCTGATAGCCATAAACTTCCTTTGGCACCTAGTATGCCATTTACATACCCACAGTGAGGCCAGCCTTTTGCTACTACATCAATTTCCTTACTTAGGCATGCCACTGGTTATGGGATTGTCCCACGAGTCAGAGTAAGGACTCCAAGAGCTATTCCTGCTCTCTCTGTGACAGATAAAGAGAAGTTTTGTCCTGTGGAAAGGCTTAAGGCTGGAGCTTGTACTAGGGCCTGCTTTAAGAGTTTGAAGGCTGTTTCTGCCACTGGTTCCCATTCTACTAGGTGAGTATTTGCACTCTGGGTCTTCTTGATTAGAGTATGGAGTGGCCTGGCCATCTTGTTATATCTGGGGATCCACAGTTGGCAAAAGCCAGTGATCCCAAGGAACCCCACAACTGTTTTAATGTCTTAGGGTGAGGACAAACCAGTATAGGCTGTATTCATTATTGACTGAGGGCCCTGGTTCCTCTGGTTAAGATTTGGCCTAGATATTTGACTTTTTGTAGGCAGAGCTGGACCTTCAATGTAGATGCCTTGTACCCTTGATTAGCTAGAAAGTTGAAGAGATCTAGAGTAGCCTGCTGGCATGAGGCTTCTGCACTGGTAGCCAAAAGTAAATCATCCACATACTGAAGGACCAGAGAGCCTGGACTTGAGAAGTGGCCTAGATCTTGGACCAGAGCCTGACCAAACAGATGAGGGCTATCCCTAAACCCTTAGGGCAGGACCATCCACTTGAGGGGACATGTGGTCTGGGATCCTCAAAGACAAAGAGAAACTGGGAGTCAGAGTGCAGGGGAATGCAGAAGAAGGCATCCTTGAGGTCCAGAACAGTGAACCATTCTGCTTCCTCTGACATTTGAGAGAGCAGGCTATAGGGGTTGGGTACAACTGGACATAGAGGAATTACTGCCTCATTGACCAGTCTAAGATATTGCACTAGTCTCCACTGACCATTCAGTATTTGTACTCCTAGAATTAAGGTGTTGCCGGTACTGCTGCATTTTGTTACTAAGCCTTGAACTTTAAATGTCTAACAATAACCTGTAATCCCTTACGAGCTTCTGGCCTTAAGGGATATTGCCTTTGATAAGGAAAAGTGGTGGGGTCTTTTAGCCTGATTTGGACTGGTTGGGCGATTTTTGCCCTTCCAAATTGTCCTTCTAATGCCCAGACTTCAGGGTTGATTCCCTCCTCAAGTAGGGGACAACAAAAGGGTAACTTGTTCCCCATATTCATATAATAATAGCTCCAGCTTTGGCTAATACATCGCTCCCTAATAAGGGTGTGGGACTTTCAGGCATAACAAGAAAGGGATGTGAAAAGAGCTAAGCCTCCCAATTACAACTGAAGAGATGGGAGAAATACCTGGTTACAGGCTGCCCCAGGATTCCTCGGATGGTAAGGGACCTTGGGGATAGCCACCTGAGGCAGGAGATTAACACCGAGAAAGCTGTGCCAGTATCCAGGAGGAAGTCAATTTCCTGGTTCTCAATGGTTAAACTTACCCAGGGCTCGGTGAGAGTGATGACATGAGCTGGCGCTTTCCCCAGGCACCCTCAGTACTGTTGTTGCCTCATCTGGTTAGGGGCTGCTGGCCCAGAGAACCTTTGTCCTCTGTGGCAGTGCACTTTCCAGTGATTGCCTTGGCATAGTGGACATGGACGATGGGGTGGCTCGTTTCTCACTGGACAATCTTTTTAAAGGTGTCTTTGCAAGCCACGTTGATAACAAGCCCTACTGGGTAATTGACCTGCTCCATTTTCTGTCCTCTCTGAACCACCAAGGTTTGTTCTTCTGAGGGCCATGACTAAGGCTGCAGCCTTTCTCTTATCTCACTTTTCCTTTTCAGCCTGTTCCTCTTGGTCCCTGTTATAGAACACTGAGGTTGCCAGGTTTAATAATGCCTCCAAATTTTGTTCAGGGCCCAGGGCTGTCTTTTGGAGCTTTCTCCTGATATCTGTAGCTGATTGGGTAATAAACTTATCTTTTAGGATCAATTAAACCTCAAGGGAGTCAGGTAACAGGGGAGTATATTTTCTTAAGGCCTCCTATGGCTGTTTGAGGAAGATGGTAGGATGTCTTCCTTTCCCTGAGTTGTGGTGGATGTTATTGAATATTTCATGGGCTTTTTCTTAACTTTTCTTAGTCCTTCTAGAATACAGGTCAACAAATGTTTGCAACTCCAGTCCTCATAGTCTGAGTCTAGGTCCCTGTGGGGCTCCATACTGTGGATGGCTTGCTGACCAGTAGGGAATTTGTCCCTTTCTTTGGCTGTCATTCTTTCATTTACTTGACTAAGATACCAGGTATCTCCAAACTCTCGGGCTACAGCTAAAGCTGCATTCTTTTCTTTAAAGGCCAGGGTTTGATCTAACAATAGCATGACATCTCTCCAAGTGAGGTTGAAATTTGCTCTAGACCCTGTAAGACATCTATATACCTAACAGGATCATCTGCAAACTTTCCCAGGTCTACCTTGATCTGCTTTAAATCAGAGAGGGGGAAGGGGACATGTACCTGGGTTGGCTCAATTCCCCCCCCCCCCACAGATTGAACGGGACATAACCGATAGCCTGGGGCATTTTGTGGTCCCTCGGAGATTTCTTTGCTTGTTTCCTTCTGGGTGGGGGAGATTAGAGTAGGGTTATCATTAATAGGAAGAAGAGTTGTAGGGAGGCTAGGATATGGAGGTGAGCTGAGATGTTCTCTTGTGGAATGTAAATTGGAAGCTTCGCATAGTTGTGGATTGGCCTTCAATAAAAAGAAAGCTTGGACATAAGCTTTTTCACTCCATTTGCCTTCCCTCTTAGAAAAAAGATCAAGCTGCAGGATAGCATTGTAATTTATACTTCCCTTAGGTGGTCATTTATCTCCATCAGAGAGAGAACATTGGGGCCAGGCCATAGTGCAGAAAAAAATAAGCCACTTCTTTTTCAAAATTTGCAGGTCAAATTGGTCTAATGGTTTAGGATGCATGTCAAGGGTGAGCTTGTTGATACCTGAGTGTTTCCCACATGAAAGAAAAAACCACCCACAGTTTTGGTCTGTTTTTTTCCCTGCCCAAGAACTACAATGGTCCCTGGACCTTGCTGTTCAAAATAGTTGTGCTCACTGAAGCAGCAGCAGAAACACTGTCTTTCCTCTTAAACCACAAAGAGGACCAAAGAAGGTCAGATTTAGTGGCCCTTACCAAAACATTCTTGAAAACCTGTTAGATGGAGTCCATAGTGTTTTCCTCTGTTGGTATGGGGACCTTATCCTTGTCCTATAAAGATGATATGCCTCAAAATTGAGTAAAGGGCTGTACCCTGAAGGAGGGAAGAGATCTCCAGTGTTGGAAGAGTGACGCCTTTTGTCCTCACTTCTCATGATATAGATAGAAAAGATATCCCCCCTATTTTGGAGTCTATAATTTCTGAGATTCCCCATATCATAGCTTTGGGAATAGCCTTTGTTAGACCTGCTAGTCTAGGGAGGGATCCTAAAATTCCAGATAGTCCCCCCACAATGGGGCTTTGGGCAAAAATTATGTCTTTCTGATTGGTGAGCCTGGATGCCTAAGGAAGGGAACAGAATCCCAAAATTTATATTAGAAATCATCCTTATAGGAGAAACTAGAAGAGCACCAGAGACAGGGAGTGGTTTTTCGAGTCAGGAATAGCCTGGAAAAGAGATGTTAGGGAGTTTGTCTGACAGACATTAGGACTCAGGAGGCAAGGGTCAGCATAGATAGGATAGATGGGCAAGTCTCACTTGGGCAATGTAACTTTGAGAGTTCTGCTCATGGCTGAACTTTCTGTCGGGACCCCAGAGCTGAATGGATTTTCTCTCTGTCATCCCTTGGCTCAGCCTGAAAGGCTCTGTCATTCCTGGCTCAGCCAGGAAATTTGGAAGCTGGTTCCAGACAAATCAATACTCCCGACTCCAAAGAGTCAGATTTGTTAGAGAACATTTTCCCAGAAAGCCTGACACCTATGTCTTTAGTCTGGTGGCCATGCTAGTTGCTTTTAAGTAGCTGACTGGTGCCCAGTATTTAGCCCCCAAATTCTAAGGAAAAATAGGACAGAATAGCAAGCAAAAGGGGTCAGATGGTACTCACCATGTGGCCATATCCTGGATGAGTCCTCAAGATGTGTCCAGACTTGGTTCCTGCCAGTGGGTTCGTTGTCTTGCTGACTTCAAGAATGGAGCCGCAGACCTTTGCAATGAGTGTTACAGCCCCTAAAGATGGCATGGACCCTAAGAGTGAGTGGTAGCAGGGTTTATTGTGAAGAGTGAAAGGACAAAGTTTCCATAGCATGGAAGGGGAAGTGAGTGGGTTGCTGCTGCTGGCTTGAGTGGCCAGCTTTTATTCCCTTATTGGCCACTCCCATGTGGCATTTCTGTCCTATCAAAGTGCCCTTTTTATCATCCTTTTGGAATCCTGCTGATTGGTGGATTGTACAGAGCTCTGATTGGTGCATTTTACAGAGTGCTGATTGGTGCGTTTTACAGACTGCTGATTGGTGCATTTTACAATCCTTTTGTAAGACAGAAAATTTCCCCAAGTCCCTGTTTGGCCCAGGAAGTCCAGTTGGCTTCACCTCTCATTTGTATAGGTCGATTTATAGAAAAAAGCAAAACCTTAAAAATCTCAGTGAGGTAGGAGCTAAGAACCTCTGTGTCAGATGAACAGACAGGAAGGTCAAGATGGGGAAGAAGATTTGGTAAAATTATTGAAAAGAATGAGAGAACTAAACAGGGTTGGGCAAGCAAAAAGCATCAGGCAAGGCTGAGTACTCAGATGAGGTTGAAAATATTTAATAGTTACTTTTTTATTTATTTGTGTATTTATTTATTTATTTATTTTGAGAAGAAATCTCACTCTGTCACCCAGGCTGGAGTGCAGTGGTGTGATCTTGGCTTACTGCAACCTCTTTCTCCCGGTTCAAGTGGTTCTCCTGCCTCAGCCTCCTGAGTAGCTGGGATTACAGGCACCCGCCACTATACCCAGCTAATTTTTGTATTTTTAGTAGCGACAGGGTTTCACCATGTTGGCCAGGCTGGTCTCAAACTCTGACCTCATGATCTGCCTGCCTTGCCCTCCCAAAGTGCTGGGATTACAGGCCTGAGCCATCACACCCAGCATTAATAGTTACTTTAAAACAGGGTTAATCAGGGGGCGCCCAAGATGGCTGAATAGGAACAGCTTCAGCCTCCAGCTCCCAGCATGAGTGACACAGAAGATGGGAGATTTCTGCATTTACAACTGAGCTTTGAAGACAGCAGTGGCTCTCCCAGTATGGAGGTTGAGATCTGAGAATGGACATACTGCCTGCTCAAGTGGGTGCCTGACCCCTGAGTAGCCTAACTGGGAGACATCACCCATTAGGTGCAGACCGACAACTCACACCTCACATGGCTGGGTACACCCCTGAGATGAAGCTTCCAGAGCAAGAATCAGACAGCAACACTCACTGTTCAGCAATATTCTATCTTCCGCAGCCTCCACTGCTGATACCCAGGCAAACAGGGTCTGGAGTGGACCTCAGGCAAACTCCAACAGACCTGCAGCTGAGGGTCCTGACTGTTAGAAGGAAAACTAACAAACAGAAAGGACACCCACACCAAAACCCCATCAATACGTCACCATCATCAAAGACCAAAGGCAGATAAAACCACAAAGGTGGGGAAAAAGCAGGGCAGAAAAGCTGGAAATTCCAAAAATCAGAGTGCATCTCCCCCTCCAAAGGAACGGAGCTCATCGCCAGCAATGGAACAAAGCTGGACGGAGAATGACTTTGACAAGTTGAGAGAAGAAGGCTTCAGTTGATCAAACTTCTCAGAGCTAAAGGAGGAACTACGTAACCAGTGCAAAAAAAAACAAAAAACAAACAAACAAAAAAACCTTGAAAAAAGAATGGATGAATGGATAACTAGAATAATCAATGCAGAGAAGACCTTAAGAGAACTGATAGAGATGAGAACTATGTGACAAATGCACAAGCTTCAGCAACTGACTCAATCAACTGGAAGAAAGAATATCAGTGATTGAAGATCAAATGAATGAAATGAAGTGAGAAGAGAAGTTTAGAGAAAAAAGAGTAAAAAGAAATGAACAAAGCCTCCAAGAAATATGGGATTATGTGAAAAGACCAAATCTACATCTGATTGGTGTAACTGAAAGTGACAGGGAGAATGGAACCAAGTTGGAAAACACTCTGTAGGATATGATTCAGGAGAACTTCCCCAACCTAGTAGGGCAGGCCAACATTCAAATTCAGGAAATACAGAGAATGCCACAAAGATACTCCTCGAGAAGAGCAACTCCAAGACACATAATTGTCAGATTCACCAAAGTTGAAATGAAGGAAAAAATGTTAAGGGCAGCCAGAGAGAAAGGTCGGGTTACCCACAAAGGGAAGCCCATCAGACTAACAGCAGATCTCTCGGCAGAAACTCTACGGGCCAGAAGAGAGTGGGGGCCAATATTCGACATTCTTAAAGAAAAGAATTTTCAACCCAGAATTTCATATCCAGCCAAACTAAGTTTCATAAGTGAAGGAGAAATAGAATCCTTTATAGACAAGCAAATGCTTAGAGATTTTGTCACCACCAGGCCTGCCCTACAAGAGATCCTGAAGGAAGCACTAAACATAGAAAGGAAAAACCGGTACCAGCCACTGCAAAAACATGCCAAAATGTAAACACCATCAATGCTAGGAAGAAACTGCATCAACTAACAAGCAAAATAACCAGCTAACATCATAATGACAGGATCAAGTTCATACATAACCATATTAACCTTAAATGTAAATGAGCTAAATGGTCCAATTAAAAGACACAGACTGGCAAATTGGATAAGGAGTCAAGACCCATCAGTTTGCTGTATCCAGAAGACCTATCTCACATGCAGAGACACACATAGGCTCAAAATAAAGGGATGGAGGAAGATCTACCAAGCAAATGGAAAACCAAAAAAAGCAGGGGTTGCAATCCTGGTCTCTGATAAAACAGACTTTAAACCATCAAAGATCAAAGGAGACAAAGAAGGCCATTACATAAGGGTAAAGGGATCAATTCGTCAGGAAGAGTTAACTATCCTAAATATATAGGCACCTAATACAGGAGCACCCAGATTCATAAAGCAAGTCCTTAGAGACTTACAAAGAGACTTAGACTCCCACAGAATAATAATGGGAGACTTTAACACCCCACTCTCAACATTAGACAGATCAACAAGACAGAAAGTTAACAAGGATATCCAGGAATTGAACTCAACTCTGCACCAAGCGGACCTGATAGACATCTACAGAACTCTCCACCCCGAATCAACAGAATATACATTCTTCTCAGCACCACATCTCACTTATTCCAAAATTGACCACATAGTTGGAAGTAAAGCACTCCTCGGCAAATGTAAAAGAACAGAAATTATAACAAATTGTCTCTCAGACCATAGTGTGATCAAACTAGACCTCAGGATTAAGAAACTCAATCAAAACTGCTCAACTACATGGAAACTGAACAACCTGCTCCTGAATGACTACTGGGTACCTAACGAAATGAAGGCAGAAATAAAGATATTCTTTGAAGCCAATAAGAACAAGGACACAACATACCAGAATCTCTGGGATATATTTAAAGCAGTGTGTAGAGGGAAATTTTTTTTTTTTAATATTATTATACTTTAAGTTCTAGGGTACATGTGCATAATGTGCAGGTTTGTTACATATGTATACATGTGCCATGTTGGTGTGCTGCACCCATCAACTCGTCAGCACCCATCAATTCATCATTTATATCAGGTATAACTCCCCAATGCAATCCCTCCCCCCTCCCCCCTTCCCATGATAGGCCCCAGTGTGTGATGTTCCCCTTCCCGAGTCCAAGTGAGCTCATTGTTCAGTTCCCACCTATGAGTGAGAACATGCGGTGTTTGGTTTTCTCTTCTTGTGATAGTTTGCTAAGAATGATGGTTTCCAGCTGCATCCATGTCCCTACAAAGGACGCAAACTCATCCTTTTTTATGGCTGCATAGTATTCCATGGTGTATATGTGCCACATTTTCTTAATCCAGTCTGTCACTGATGGACATTTGGGTTGATTCCAAGTCTTTGCTATT
>NW_022308063.1:0-2844 GCF_002776525.5 Piliocolobus tephrosceles | reverse complement strand
GACACTGTCCTGCCCCAGAAGCACCCAGGGGCAGAGGGAAAGCTTGTGATGTGTGGCAGCAGAATGTGACCCATGCCTCCAAGCAGTCAGGGCCAGTTCAGACTGAGGACCAGCGGGAGGACTCCTTGAGAAAAAAAACAATTTTGAAAACACAACATGCTAAAATAAGAGGAGGGGCCAGTGCGGTGGCTCATGCCTGTAATCCCAGCACTTTGGGAGGCCGAGTGTGCGGATCACAAGATCAGGAAATGGAGACCAGCACGACCTACAAGGTGAAACTCCGTCTCTACTAAAAATACAAAAATTACCGGATGTGGTGGCATGCACCTGTAATCCCAACTACTCAGGAGGCTGAGGCAGGAGAATTGTTTAAACCCGGGAGGCAGAGGTTGCGGTGAGCTGAGACTGTGCCATTGCACTCCAGCCTGGACAACAAGAGCAAAACTCCATCTCAAAAAAAGAAAAAGAAAAAATAAAGAATCCTTGAGGAAGACTGAGATGGCTTATCCTGGAGAAGAGGGAATGGGATGTGGCCAGTGCCTTACAATGAACTGAGGAAGTGATTTGGTAAACTCTGGCCATTCTCCTGGGGTACCCTTCCTAAGCGCCCCAGTGGAGCCAAGACAGTGGCCCCTAGCCCAAAGGCTCTCTATGCACAGCATCACTTTTCGAAGTAGCAAGTTCCTTCTGTGCTTTAAGAGTTGCAGAACAGACGCAGCCGGGAGCCAGTCTTAGCAGCGACCAGGCACACCTTGGGGACTATAGCTGCAGTGTCCTAGTGGAAGGCAACGTCTCCAGGGTGTCTTGGCCCCCAGGACTGGCCACCCGACCCCAACCCCGGGTCCTCAGAGCAGCGCCTAGCCAGTGTGGCAGAAGATGGGGTGCGCTCGCCCCTGCAGCTCGGAGCTCCAAGCTCACAGCTGGTGCGGGATGCCTCTCCCCTCCTGGCACCTTACTCACCCACTGCCCTGATGCAGAAGCCGCGCGGCGGTCGCAGCGCCGGGTGCCGCCAGCCCTAGAAAGCCAGCCGCGCGTTCCAGCAGCAGCGCGTTCCAGGAGCAGCGCGTTCCGCCGCTACGGAAGACGGGGAAAACCGTGCGCCTGCCTGGCTCCTCCGTGGCTCCATCAGTCTTCTGCGCCTCCAGCCAGCACAGCACTAGCGCCCCCGAGCCAGGCGCCAGCTGCAAGTGTCGTGCCATGCTTTCGCCGGCGGCCGGGAGCCCGCAACCCAGGGCCTCCGCAAGTGCAGCGGCTGGGACGCTGCTCCCTAGGCGGGAGGATCGGCCGACTTCACGTCGTGCTGGCTGCAGGGGCAACGGAACTCCAGGGGGCGGGGCTGACTGAGCGTGGCTGGCCGGGGTGTGGTGGCCCCGCTTTGGCTGGCCTAGCGCTCTGGAAGGGTTTCCAGAGCCCAGCGGTTGGCTTAGTTGTCCACACCGGAGCAGCAACTCTGCTACCTGGCAACGCTCTGGACTTCCAGCCGCCTAGAGGTCCCGAGCTACTCTTCCCCCAGGGGCGCACTCTGGGGCTTTTCCAAGTCCTGGGGCGCACCGAAGCTCCTTGGAGAGATTGGCTGCATCCATCCGCCCTGTGAACTACAGGGCTAGGAGTTCCCAGGGCCGGGAGACTCGCCTTCCACATGGCTTTGGAGCCATTCCAAGTGAGAGGCCAGGAGGAAGAGCCGGAGGTGCTAGCGTGGACTGGGGGCGTGGAGTATGGGGGTTGAGCAGGAAACCTAGGTTTGAGTCTCAGTTCTGTGCCTAAGCTAGTTGTTTCTATTTTCATATTTTGAGGCAGGGTCTTCCTGTGTTGCACAGGCTAGAGTGCACTGAGTTCTGGGCTCAAGCGATCCTCTGGCCTCAGCCTCCCAAGTTCAGACTACAGGCGCTGGCCACAGCTCCTGGCCTGCTCCTAACGTGTTCATGCAAGTTGTTTCCCTTCTCTGGCCCTCAGAAATGTCCCAGCTACTATTTCACACCGTAATAAACTGAGGACCCTTTCATCCATGACTTTCTGAAGTTCTAGGATCTGATCTCGCCCCGGAGATATCCCATACTCTTGAGTGCCCAGGAAAAGAGAATGGAGAGGTGCCACACTGACTGGTGAGGCGCAGTGGTGATAGCGTAGGATTCTGCCCTGGGTTAGATGTGAACATTCTGAAAAGACGGACACTGTCCTGCCCCAGAAGCACCCAGGGGCAGAGGGAAAGCTTGTGATGTGTGGCAGCAGAATGTGACCCATGCCTCCAAGCAGTCAGGGCCAGTTCAGACTGAGGACCAGCGGGAGGACTCCTTGAGAAAAAAAACAATTTTGAAAACACAACATGCTAAAATAAGAGGAGGGGCCAGTGCGGTGGCTCATGCCTGTAATCCCAGCACTTTGGGAGGCCGAGTGTGCGGATCACAAGATCAGGAAATGGAGACCAGCACGACCTACAAGGTGAAACTCCGTCTCTACTAAAAATACAAAAATTACCGGATGTGGTGGCATGCACCTGTAATCCCAACTACTCAGGAGGCTGAGGCAGGAGAATTGTTTAAACCCGGGAGGCAGAGGTTGCGGTGAGCTGAGACTGTGCCATTGCACTCCAGCCTGGACAACAAGAGCAAAACTCCATCTCAAAAAAAGAAAAAGAAAAAATAAAGAATCCTTGAGGAAGACTGAGATGGCTTATCCTGGAGAAGAGGGAATGGGATGTGGCCAGTGCCTTACAATGAACTGAGGAAGTGATTTGGTAAACTCTGGCCATTCTCCTGGGGTACCCTTCCTAAGCGCCCCAGTGGAGCCAAGACAGTGGCCCCTAGCCCAAAGGCTCTCTATGCACAGCATCACTTTTCGAAGTAG
>NW_022308062.1:0-2574 GCF_002776525.5 Piliocolobus tephrosceles | reverse complement strand
ACATTTACTTCAGCAAAGGAGATATTTTAAAATGCGAATACCCTGTGTCACCCTGCGGAGATTTGGATTTATTTGATGCGGCGGAAGACAGGCATCTTTGGTTTTTTCTTTGTTTGTTTGATTGTAACAGGATCTTGTGCTGTGGCCCAGGTTGTAGCGCAGTGGCATGATCATGGGCACTGCATCCTTGACCTCCCAGGTTCAAGGAATCCTCCCTTCTCAGCCTCCCAAGTGGGTGGGACTATGGGCCTGCACCACCATGCCATGCTAATTTTTGCGTTTTTTAGAGCCAGGTTCTCACTATTCCACCCAGGCTGTTCTTAAAGTCCTAACCTCAAGCTGTACTCCTGCCTCTGCCTCCCACAATGCTGAGTTTACAGACGTGAGCTACTGTGCCTGTCCCTGTATCTTTTAAGAGCTTCCCTAGTGCTTTGAATAGGCACCCAAGCAAAGAAGGCTTTGCTTGCAGAAGGCTTGTGGAACCCTGTTAAGGCTGCATCTTCTTCACAGCCGTCAGATTGTTCCCTGAGGTATCTGTTTAGCAGTGCACAGGCTATTTACATGGAGGGCTTTGGGGAGCTGTTGGGTTTGGGTTTGGCTGGGGCATGAGTGCTGGCTGTGGGATCTGTCACAACCTGGTCCTGTGGGACATCCAGTCTAGGATCCTTCTTCCCAGACCACCATCCTGCCTGTCACCGCTCCTATGGCAGGTCCACAGCTGCTTGCTGGAAGGGTGTTGCGAAGTATTGGTCTGCCAACTGTCACGTCCTCCTGTTCTGCTGAATCCCAGCGATCCCCACTTGGAGTCTGGGTCTCAGAAGGATGTGGCCCTGGGTTCTTGGCTGGCTGAGCTGGTGCTTTTGCAGCCTCTGGGGCACCTGTATGTGAGGCCTGACCTGAGTTGCTTCAGGAAACTTTTGCCCCTGAAGCTGCCTCCTGCTTAAGAGCAGAGCCTTTGTGTGGAGATCTGGCTGGCCTCCCTGGCGCCCAGCCTGTCCTGTCCTGTTATGTCTGGGTTTGTGGCTGTGTGGAGGGGTCTCTTCCCATAGAGGATGCAAGGCCAGTTATGTGGGTCAGAGCGAAGCATGGCGATCCCAGCTGGCTGTGCCTGGCCTTTGACTGGAGGATTCGGAGAATGACCAGGCCTGGGCAGCTGCCCTTCCTGGGAAACAGCATGTCCCCTCTCCTACTGTAGAGTTTCTGGATGTGACCCAGAGTGTGCTGGGCCTCTGTAGCATGTGCTGGGTATAGCCGTGTGATTCAGGGTGGGAGGTGCATGGGATTATCTGCTCTGAGCCAGGTAAGGCCTGGACAGGACTGGGGCAGCCCTCGAAGAAGCCAAGTCTGATGGGAGAATAGGCATGGGTAGAGAGGGGACATGGTCACCAGTGCTGTGTGTCACCTGTTCTTGCTGCTTGGTCTGCCTTGGGAGTGAGAACAGAGGTGAAGCCTGCTGTGGACCCTCTTTGGCTACCTGCAAACAGGTGTTCACGTGGGGAGCAAGGTGGGTGGGGGAAAAAACTGGTCTCTGAGGTGTTGAGTGGTTTTTTGTATGTCATTGTCCTTTTTCTCTCTGCAGTCCCCAACAGCTCTGCTGTACGGACCCATTGACCAAGTAAGTCACTCAGAGCATCCTGGTCCTACACATGAATGTTAAGGCCCCTGAAGGGCCAGAGAGGGCTTAGGAGTTTCTCAGAAGCCTGAGCCCGGGGTGGGAGGGCACCAGAGTCACTGAGAACAGACCATTTGGAAAGTCAGGCAGAGAGATCCTAGGCCCTGAGTATGCCTGCCTGGCCTGAGGTAACCAGGCCAACAGGGCCAGGGCCTCAATAGAGCTTAGCTACTGAGCTTGGCATTTGGCCAATTGCTCTCTTGGTGAAGGCAGGAACATCTTGCTCCCCCAACCCCTGTCTTTTGGTCTCCAGGACCTTTGGATCAGCTGCAGGGTGGGTAGAGGGGTGTCTCTCCCAGCTGCTTGGTGAGATGAGCCTCCACCCCGCTGCCTCTGCCAGGGGAAAAGAGTAATGACTGCAGCAGGGAGAAAAGTAAGCCGGGGCCCTTTTAGAGTCAACCCTGCTGCTCTGATTCTAATTTTCAGTTCAGATTTTGCAGGCATGACTGTGGGTCCCTGAGTGCCTGCCCTTTGAATTCTTTTGGTGAGGACTGAGCATACTCCAGGGGCTTCTTACTGAGCCCTGGAAACACATCCTCCAATTCACCAGCTCATCCCTTTCCAGGACCTGCTGAAGCACACACCTGTGGACCACCCAGACTGCCTGCCACTACAGGATGCCCTCCACATTTCCCAGGACTTCTGTCTGGCATCAGTGAGGACACTGATTCTGTTGGACTGCAGTCACAATGGATTCCCAAGGGGCTGGTGAGCTCAGGTCCCAGCAAGGCCTCACACTCAGGTTGAGGAGCCCAGGGTGGACCAGATCCTCTGATGGTACAGGCATTACTCTGTGCCCCTTGTCTCTGCAACCCTGATCCCCCATTCCCAGCCAAAGAGAAGTCTTCAGTCCTTGGTCACCCTGATTTGATTCCCTGTGGCATTCTGGGCCCTAGGCTGAG
>NW_022308061.1:0-10590 GCF_002776525.5 Piliocolobus tephrosceles | reverse complement strand
AAACCCTTGTCACTATGAAACATAGAAAAATTAGCTGGGGCCGGGCGTGGTGGCTCAAGCCTGTAATCCCAGCACTTTGGGAGGCCGAGACGGGCAGATCACGAGGTCAGGAGATCGAGACCATCCTGGCTAACACGGTGAAACCCCGCCTCTACTAAAAAAAATATACAAAAACTAGCTGGGTGAGGTGGCGGGCGCCTGTAGTCTCAGCTACTCGGGAGGCTGAGGCAGGAGAATGGCGTAAACCCTGGAGGCAGAGCTTGCAGTGAGCTGAGATCTGGCCACTGCACTCCAGTCCGGGCGACAGAGCAAGACTCCGCCTCAAAAAAAAAAAAAAGAAAAATGAGCTGGGCATGGTGGTGCACGCCTGTAGTCGCAGCTACTTGGGAGTCTGAGATGGATCACCTGAGCCCAGGGAGGTCAAGGCTGCAGTGAGCCATGATTGGGCCGTTGCACTCTAGCCTGGGAGTCAGAGTGAGCCCGTCTTAACAACAAAAAAAAGTCAGGTGCCTTTGGGAGGCGAAAGGTGGGGTGACTGGGAGGGGCACAGGTAGCCTCTGGGAGGCTGGGAATGTTGTTTCTTGATCTGGGTGCTGGTTACATGGGTGTGTTTGCTCTGAAACTCGCTGGGTTACAGTTATGCTTTCTGTACTTCTTGGTACATGTTATAAAAAGAAATTGGCTGGGCACCATGGTGCATGCCCAGCCAATTTCTTTGGCTATAATCTCAGCACTTCAGGAGGCTGAAGCTGGAAGATCACTTGAGCTCAGGAGTTCAAGACTAGCCCGGGCAACATATTGAGACCCCATCTCTACAAAAAAAATATATAAGGTGGGCGCAGTGGCTCGCGCCTGTAATCCCAGCACTTTGGGAGGCCGAGGCAGGTGGATCATGAGGTCAGGAGATCGAGACCATCCTGGGCAACTCATTGAAACCCTGTCTCCACTAAAAAATACAAAAAATTAGCCAGGCGTGGTGGCAGGTGCCTGTAGAGTCCCAGCTACTCAGGAGGCTGAGGCAGGAGAATGGCGTGAACCCGGGAGGCGGAGCTTGCAGTGAGCCGAGATCCCGCCACTGCACTCCAGCCTGGGCGACAGAGCAAGACTCCATCTCAAAAAAAAAAAAGAAAGAAAGAAATCAATGGCTCCATCTTGGACATCATTCCCCCTCAGCCCACCAGGCACGTCCTTGGTCTCTATGTGGCTACAGATTCGTCCCTGCATGAACGCGACTCTTGGATTTGACACCTGTGGACAGACATCCTTGTCCATTATGACAAAGCAGTTTGGTACCCAATGTCTAGTATGTGTCCAAGGATGTTTTTCAGATAAATTCTTTTTTTCTTTCTTTCTTCCTTTTTTTTCTTTTTGAGACCGAGTGTTGTTCTGTCATCCAGGCTGGAGTGCAGTGGCGTGATCTCTGCTCACTGCAACCTCTGTCGCCTGGGTTCACGCCATTCTCCTGCCTCAGCCTCCTGAATAGCGGGGACTACAGGCGCCGCCACCACGCCCGGCTAATTTTTTGTATTTTTTAGTGGAGACAGGGTTTCACTGAGTTAGCCAGGATGGTCTCGATCTCCAGATCTCGTGATCTGCCCACCTCAGCTTCCCAAAGTGCTGCGATTACAGGTATGAGCCACCGTGCCCAGCCTTTTCTTTCTTTTAAGACAGGGTCTCACTCTGTCATCTAGGCTGAATGCAGTGGTGCAATCATAGCTCACTGCAGCCCCAAACTCCTGGGCTCAAGTGATCCTCCCACCATAGCCTCCCAAGTAGCTGGGAATACAGGCATGTACCACCACGCCCAGCTAACTTTTTATCCAGATGGAGTCTTGCTATGTTGTCCGGGTTGGTCTTGAACTCCTGGGCTCAAGCAGTCCTCCTTCTTTGGCCTCCCAAAGTGCTAGGATGACAGGGTATGAGCCACTGCACCCAACCCTGCTTTTAAGATAATTTTTAAAGTGGAATCACTGGTTCAAAGGGTGTGTGCATTTAAAATATGGTTAGAGGCTGGGCTGAGTGCAGTGGTGTTTACAACTAATTGATCACAGCTAGTCACAGATTTCTTTGTTCCTTCTCCACTTCCACTGCTTCACTTGACCAGCCAAAAACATATATATACACATATACATATACACACACATATACATATATACACACATATATATACATATACATATATATATATATATATATTTTTTTTTTTGAGACAGAGTCTCACTGTCACCCAGGCTGGAGTACAATGGCATGATCTTGGCTCACTGCAACCTCTGCCTCCCAGGTTCAAGCAAATTCTCCTGCCTCAGCCTCCCGAGTAGCTGGAATTACAGGCAGGCGCCACCACGCCCAGCTAATTTTTGTATTTTTAGTAGAGACAGGGTTTCGCCATGTTGGCCAGGCTGGTCTTGAACTCCTGACCTCAGGTGGTCCACCTGCCTCAGCCTCCCAAAGTGCTGGGATTACAGGCGTGAGCCACCATGCCCAGCCAAAAAATTTTTTTGCTAGAATTTACTAGTTGCTCTCCATACAGACTACACAGGTCTCTATACCTCCAACAGCATGAGAGCGCCACTCCTCACAACTTTGCCACACGGCTTCCTGGGACCGGCTCTGAGCTGTGCCTGGGTCAGCAAGCGACCTCCTGCACTGTGCTGTGGAAAATGTGGCATCAGTGAGAGACTGGGAGAAGATATTTGTAATGCCTACAATCGACAAGGGACTAATCTCATTTTTATTTTTATTTTATTTATTTTGAGACAGAGTCTTGCTCTGTCACCCAGGTTGGAGTGCAGTAGCACATTCTTGGCTCACTGAAACCTCTCTGCCTCCTGTGTTCAAGCGATTCTCCTGCCTCAGCCTCCAAGTAGCTAGGATTACAGGTGCCTGCCACCAGACCCGGCTAATTTTTTTGTTTTTTTTTTTCAGTAGAAATGGGGTTTCACCGTGTTGGCCAGGCTAGTCTCGAACTCCTGACCTCAGGTGATCCAGTCGCCTTGGCTTCCCAAAGTGCTGGGATTACAGGCATGAGCCAGTGTACCCTGCCAACAAGGGACTAATATCTAGAACGGTCAGTTCTACTATAATGCATGCATTCATAAAAATCACAGCAATATGCAAAATCCTGCAGTCAAAACCACAGGGCTCACAGAGAAAACAGGATTGTGTCACAATCCTCGTAAACTTTGTCAGTGATGCTTAAAGAAAAAGACAAGAACAGAATACAAAAGGAGAGAACAGTTTCGCACAGGCTAGGTGGTTAAGACATACCAACATACTCCAAAATATATGGCACTTGACCTTGACAAAGACTTGAAGTTTGTTGTGGCAATGGGTGTGGGGTGGAGGGAGCAGCTTGTGAATTACTGTGATGTGGTGGAAGGAGGGTTATCTGAGATCTGATGGAAAGTCCTAGTACCAGATGTGGATGGGTGTGGCTCCTAACACCCGGGGAACTGCGGCGGTGGTGTTTGTTTGAAGTGCCGTGTATGTGTGCTTTGTGTATTCCTACAAACACGCTTATAGCAGAGTGCAGTTTCCTGGATCCACCTTGGATGCACGTAAGCAAATGTGAAATTGGTGTTATGCTCAAATTGTTCCCTGATATATCAACTGCATTGGAATAAATTCACATTTTCAAAATAAGCATTATAGTAGAACTGATGGTACATGAAACTTCAGCAAATCAAAAAGAAAAAAAAGCCACTCCAATAGAAAGATGAGTAAAAGAGGCTGGGTGCCATAGCTCATGCCTGTAATCCCAACACTTTGGGAGGCCAAGGCGGGAAGATTGCTTAAGGCCAGGAGTTCAAGACCAGCCTGGGCAATATAGTTAGACTCCATCTCTGAAAAAAAAAAAAAAAAAAAAAAAAAAGTTTATTATTTTTTCTTGAGAAGGAGTCTTGCTCTGTCACCAGGCTGGAGTGCAGTGGCATGATCTTGGCTCAGTGCAGCCTCTTGGCTCACTGCAACCTCTGCATCCCAGGTTCAAGCAATTCGCCTGCCTCAGCCTCCTAAGTAGCTGGGACCACAGGCGTGCACCACCACACCCGGCTAATTTTTGTGTTTTTAGCAGAGATGGGCTTTCACCATGTTGGTCACACTGGTCTCGAACTCCTGACCTCGTGATCTGCCCGCCTTGGACTCCCAAAGTGCTGGGATTACAGGTGTGAGCCCACTGCGCCCAGCCTGGGAGGATCTTTAAATCATAGTGCTTGATGAGAAAAGAGTAAAACAAGAGCTCAATACCATGTAGGCACAGGAAATCTACAGGTGCAGACAATTATACTTTTTTTTTTTTGAGACGGAATCTTACTCTGTAGCCCAGTCTGGATCGCAGTGGCACAATCTAGGCTCACTGCAGGCTCCGCCTCCTGGGTTCATGCCATTCTCCCGCCTCAGCCTCCGGAGTAGCTGGAACTACAGGAGCCTGCCACCACACCCAGCTAATTTTTTTGTATTTTTTTTTAGTAGAGACGGGGTTTCACCATGTTAGCCAGGATGGTCTCGATCTCCTTACCTCGTGATCCGCCTGCCTCGGCCTCCCAAAGTGCTGCGATTACAGGAATGAGCCACCGTGCCCAGCCTACAATGACACATTTTAAAGAACACTTGACCGGGTGTGGTGGCTCACGCCTGTAATCACAGCACTTTAGTAGGCCAAGGTAGGCGGATCACCCGAGGCAGGAGTTTGAGACCCGCCTGGTCAACATGGCGAAACCCCGTCTCCACTAAAAATACAAAAATTAGCCGGGTGTGGTGGCAGGCACCTGTAATCTCAGCTACTCAGGAGTCTGAGGCAAGAGAATCGCTTGAACCCAGGAGGTGGAGGTTGCTGTGAGCTGAGATCGCGCCATCGCACTCCAGCCTGGGGGACAAAAGCGAGACTTTGCCTCAAAAAACAACAACAACAAAAACACTTGCAGGTCGGGCGAGGTGGCTCACGCCTGAGGCCAGCAGATCACCTGAGGTCAGGAATTCAAGACCAGCCTGGCCAACATGGTAAAACCCTGTCTCTACCAAAAATACAAAAATTAGCCGGGTGTGGTGGGTGCCCGTAATCCCAGCTACTTGGGAGGCTGAGGCACGAGAATCGGTTGAACACAGGAGGCAGAGGTTGCAGTGAGCCGAGATTGTGCCAATGCACTCCAGCCTGGGTGACAGAGACTGGTCTCAAAAAATAAAGAACACTTGCAGACAAAAGGCTCCACATTACACATATTAGTTGTATTCAGGAAAGATTGTCTCCTGCTCTCAAGTAGGCTGCAAGTAACATCCAGAAGTTGGGGTGGGGAGCACAACCAAGGGTCCCACCGATGTAAAAAGCAACTTCATCTCTATCGCCCCCTTCTGGTTGTTTTGAGAAACTTGCCTTTCCCATTCAAAACTTGGAACACAAACCTCTCGGAGCTATGGAGCTCTCTCTCCCCCTACTGGCGTCTTCTCAGAAGTCACTCTTTGGGTTTTATGTATATATATATATTTTGAGACGGAGTCTGGCTCTGTCTCCCAGGCTGGAGTGCAGTGGCCGGATCTCAGCTCACTGCAAGCTCCGCCTCCCGGGTTTACGCCATTCTCCTGCCTCAGCCTCCGGAGTAGCTGGGACTACAGGCGCCCACCACCTCGCCCGGCTAGTTTTTTTTTGTATTTTTAGTAGAGACGGGGTTTCACCGTGTTAGCCAGGATGGTCTCGATCTCCTGACCCCGTGATCCGCCCGTCTCGGCCTCCCAAAGTGCTGGGATTACAGGCTTGAGCCACCGCGCCCGGCCGGGTTTTATGTGTATTTACACAGAATCAACGCAAAGACCTTTACAGTTGGATGCGTTTTGACAAATGTATACACCCTTGTGACCAGGACCCTATGGAGATACAGAACCTTCCTACCACCCTAAATACCCCCTCACGCCCATTCCTGATCAATGTGCCCCTTGAGGCAGACAGGGCTGCTTGCAGAAGGGGACCTTGATCAAATACCCCAACTTGACCCAGGGTCCCCTCCACGTGCCAGGCTCCTCCTCCGACTCCCCCCTGACCGCCAAGCTTCTCAGTGAACGTCCAGCACCTGTTGCCTCCCCTCACTCACCTGCCACCCGCTCCCCAGCCCCCACAACTGCTACTCATGAAGGTCACGGTGACCTTCTCGTGGACACATTCCCCACTCTATTCTTAGTTGTCAACTCCCTTGACCCTCTGCGGTATTTGGCTCTAGGCACCTTGGCTTTCCCAGAGATGAGCTTGCTGGCTGTTTTGTGGCCAAGAACTGAGGTTTCAACACAGATGGGAACATTTTCCCTCCAAAAATGGGAGGAACAGCTATAGAGGGAGCATTTAAACTTTTTTCCTTTTTTTTTTTTTTTGAGATGGAGTCTTACTGTGTTGCCCAGGCTGAAGTGCAGTGGCACGATCTGCAACCTCCACCTCCCGAGTTCAAGCAATTCTCCTGCCTCAGGCTCCCAAGTAGCTGGGATAACAGGCGCCCATGCCCAGCTTTTTTTTGTTGTTTATTTTTTTAGTAGAGACAGGGTTTCACCATGTTGCCCAGGCTAGTTCTGAACTCCTGACCTCAAGTGATCCTCCCACCTTGGCCTCCCAAAGTGCTAGCATAATGGGCGTGAGCCACCGCGCCCGGCAAACTCTTTGATTTTTAAAACTCAGTGATTTTTAAGATCCTGAGACCAGGCTGGGCACGGTGGCTCACGCCTGTAATCCAAGCACTTTGGGAGGCCGAGGCAGGTGGATCACGAGGTCAGGAGATCGAGACCATCCTGGCTAACACGGTGAAACCCTGTCTCTACTAAAAATACAAAAATTAGCCGGGCATGGTGGCGGGCGCCTGTAGTCCCAGCTACTGGGGAGGCTGAGGCAGGAGAATGGCATGAACTCGGGAGGCAGAGCTTGCAGTGAGCCAAGATCGCGCCACTGCACTCCAGCCTGGGTGACAGAGCGAGACTGCGTCTCACACACACACAAAAAAAAGATCCTGAGACCAGAAAGCGCGAGCACCTCCAACCAAGGGTTGAAGAATAGCCAGGTTCGGGATTTACAAACTCCGAAAGCTGAGCTCTCCTGCCCCACACTGTATTGTCTCCTTGGTAGGTCCAATTTCAAAATAGAAAGCAGACTGCTGCCATCTGCTATCACCAGTATTTCAGAGAGGAAACAGACAAAGAGCAGGAGCAACCGATGTCAGCATCATCCCTGCCTCACAGGACAGGAAACAGGCTCACAGCATCTCCCAGCTGGGAAGTGGCAGAGCTGGGACTCAGACCCAGGCAGCCAGGCTCTGGAGCCATTCCTTTAACTAGGTGACAACTGTCACTTTTCCCAGGAAAGTCACAGTCTCAGAAAAAAAAGGCCAATCAGGCCGGGTGTGGTGGCTTACACCTGTAATCCCAGCCAGCACTTTGGGAGGCCGAGACGGGTGGATCACGAGGTCAAGACATTGAGACCATCCAGGCCAACATGGTGAAACCCCACCTCTATTAGCTGGGTGTGGTGGCGGGTGCCTGTAGTCCCAGCTGCTCGGGAGGCTGAGGCAGGAGTATCGCTTGAACCCAGGAGGTGGAGTTTGCAGTGAGCCCAGATCACACCACTGCACTTCAGCCTGGCAACAGTGCGAGACTCCATCTCAAAAATGGATCACAAAAAAAAAAAAAAAAAGCTGCTCTGAACCAGATCCTGGCTCTAAGCATTTTACTGAATATCACAACACCTCAAATGGTTGAATATCACAACACTCCACTGAATATCACAACACCTCAAATGGTTGCTATAAATGAAGAGAGGCACAGAGGCGGTGCCCTAGGTTATGTAGCTAGTGAGTCCTACAGCTGAGTTTGATCCAAGCACCTGTGGCTTTGACCCTCCACTGTGCCAGCTGGCTGCAGGCGGCCTCAGGCACTGTGCTGAACTCTGTGAGCGATCGGACAGCTAGTGTGTGTCTTGTCCTCCCCGAGATCCTGTTTCCTTTCTCCTCCAGAGCACTGCCAAGGTATGCCTCTAAGAAGCCTGCCTCTCCCGGATCAGTTAGGTTCTCCTTGCACTTGACCATGCCCTGAGCTACCTCCGTTATAGCCCATCCCTCAGGATTTCGGCTCCAGAGTAGGGGCCCCTGGTTGGTGGGGCCTAGGTTGAACTTCAATCTGGGTCCCAGCATTGCCTGGCACCTGGGAGGTCTCAGAGATGTCATGATAGAATCGATGAACCACCTCCAATCCTAGGGCCAGGGCAGGTGGGTTAGCAATGAGCTAACCATGCAGCCATGACATCATGCCGTTAATACACTCATATTTCATTAGGAACACGTGAATCGCAGAAGCACTGGAAGAACAGAAGTAATCATCATATCCTACAATCCCTTAAGAATCAGACCTTGTGGGAAGCACTGTCCACTTGTGAACACATTCGGTCCTCAGGACAACCTCCCCACGTTCTGCCCTTTTATTTTATTAATTAATTAATGTATTTATTTTTGGGGACGGAGTCTCACTCTGTCGCCCGGACTGGAGTGCAGTGGCGTAATCTTGACTCACTGCAACCTCCGCCTCCTGGGTTCAAGTGATTCTCCTGCCTCAGCCTCCCAAGTAGCTGGGATTACAGGCACACACCACCATGCCCAGCTACTTTTTTTGTACTTCTAGTAGAGACGGTGTTTCACCATGTTGGCCAGGCTGGTCTGGAACTCCTGACCTCAGGTGATCCACCCAACTCAGCCTCCCAAAGTTCTAAGATTACAGGCACGAGCTACAGCGCCCGGCATCGCCCATTTAATAGGTAGGAAAATTAAGGCTTGGAGAAATTGGCCTCTTCCTCGGTCTATTCCTTGACAAACCAGTCTCGGGGGGCTTTTCAGAATGGAAGTTGATTAAGTCACTCTCTTCAACTGCTTCTTGGACATGACTCAAGACAAAAACCAAACTGTTCAGACTCTAAGTGTAAGAGAAATGGGAGAATAGGAAAACCACCATTTTGCAACCTCTGGCGAAATAGTTGACTCAGGCAATGATTGTTGATGGATGGCATTAAAGGAGAGGCTGATGGGGCCTGGATAGTCACAGGATGCTAATTCTCGCTACTGGAAAAGACACAGTTGTAACTTTACAATGCGTTTTTCGATGGCTGCCACCTGTCTCAGTCTGCTCCCACTGCCATAACAAAATACCACTCTGGGTGGCTTAAACAATAGACCTATTTTCTCCAGTTCCTGAGGCTGGAAGTCTAAGTTTAGGCTGCCAGCATTGTAGAGTTCTGGTGACACCCTCTTCCTGGTTTGCAGTTGGCTACCTTCAGTGGCAGAGAGAGAGCTCTCTGGTGTCTCCTGTTTTTTGTGGGGAGTCTCACTCTGTCACCTAGGCCGGAGTGCAGCAGCAGATCTCAGCCCACTGAAATCCCCACCTCCTAGGCTCCAAGTCATTCTCCTGCCTCAGCCTCCTAAGTAGCTGGGATTACAGGCGTCCACCACCATGCCTTGCTAATTTTTGTTTTTTTTTAGAGAGAGTCTTGCTCCATTGCCCAGGTTGGAGTGCAGGGGCATGATCTTGGCTCACTGCAAGCTCTGCCTCCCAGGTTCATGCCATTCTCCTGCCTCAGCCTCCTGAGTAGCTGGGACTACAGGTGCCCGCCACCACACCCAGCTAATTTTTTGTATTTTTAGTAGAGACGGGGTTTCACCGTGTTAGCCAGGATGGTCTCAATCTCCTGACATTGTGATCCACACACCTCGGCCTCCCAAAGTGCTGGGATTACAGGCGTGAGCCACTGCACCCGGCCTCATTTTTGTACTTTTAGTAGAGATGGGGTTTCACCATGTTGGCCAGACTGGTCTTGAACTCCTGACCTCAGGTGATCCACCCGCCTCAGCCTCCCAAAGTGCTGGGATTATAGGCATGAGCCACTGTGCGTGGCCTCCTCCTTTTATACGGACACTAATCCATCAGATTAGGGCCCCACCCTTTCACCTTAATTATCTCCATAAATCATGGCCCTACCTCCAAACATAACCACCTCGGGGAGTGAGGGCTTCAACATACGAATCTGGGGGACAGTCAGTCTATAACGCTGCCTGAAGCCTGAATGAATTTCGCCACCCCTGAAAGTGGGGCACCCAGGCCGTATGCAACATGAAGGGGCCACCTCTGAAGTAATCACTTGACGGCGGAACGGAAATTTAATCAAGTCTTTACATTCAATTTCCTGATTCTAGGAAGTCAGGGGATACAGCAGGGAATAACAAAAAACGGTCAGAGAGGAACTGTTTTGAACTTTGTAGGCCAAACAGCCCCTGTAAGTACACCACTCGGCCCCTGTAGCATAAAAGCAGCCACAGACACACAAACGGGCATGGCTGTGTTCCAATCAAACTTTATTTTTGGACTCTAACACGGAATCATGTATAATTGTCATAGGTCACCAAATTCATTCTTTTTTTTTGAGACGGAGTCTTGCTCTGTCGCCCGGGCTGGAGTGCAGTGGCCGGATCTCAGCTCACTGCAAGCTCCGCCTCCCGGGTTTACGCCATTCTCCTGCCTCAGCCTCCGGAGTAGCTGGGACTACAGGTGCCCGCCACCTCGCCCGGCTAGTTTTTTGTATTTTTA
>NW_022308060.1:1058-2819 GCF_002776525.5 Piliocolobus tephrosceles | reverse complement strand
TATAAAAATAAATATAAAAATAAATATAAAAATAAATATAAAAATAATAATAAAAATAAAAAAAATATGTATAAAGATAAAAATAAAAAAAAAAAAAAATTTCTTGGACTTGATACATTATATATATATATTAATATTTTTTTAATTGTTAAAACCTAAAAAACAAACACATAAAAACCATATCCATATAAACCTATACTTACACTGTATATTATATATATATAATAAAAAAAAAAAAAAAAAAAAAAAAATGGCGAAGCCAATAGTACTCAGTCGATATGTAGGTGTTCTTTTAAGAGATGGTGAGGATCAAGAGGAGCTTGGATTCCGTTCGACTCACTAGTGGGTAAGGTCCGCGAGATGATTAATCCCTGTTCAACTTACCACTCGAGGAACTGGAGATGTTACTCCTCTGTTCGACTCGCCATCTGTTAAATGTTTGCTATTTTCGAGTTACCGGTCACCCAACGGTCTCGAACCCATCACGGCAGAATCCTGCTGGCTATGGAGTCACACTACATACCGACTGCACCAATATGGCTACAAATATTAATCATTTATGAAAATGTATATTCTTTTTTTTTACATAAAAAAAAAAAAATAAGTATAAAAATAAATATATATAAACATAAATTTTTTTTCATGTTTATGTATTAATGTTTTTAAATATATATACATATAAATGAATGAATAAACAAACAAATAAATAAAAATAAAATATTGCTTGGACTTGATACATTTTATATATTTATATATATTTATTTATATTTATATACATATATATTCATTTATATATATATTAATATTTTTTTAATTATTAAAATTTAAAAACAAACATATAAAAAGCACAGGTATATCGACATATTATTGTCTGTATATGAATGCTTTCGCATCTTGACTTTTATCAGCAGCGTTTTCACTTGATCGAGCAGGAAATCGTTTGACGTATAGTTAGGGGCAGAAGTCGTGCCCTTACTCACTCTACTTTGTTACAGTTTTTCAAGGTTCGAAGTTGACTAGTACAGAGTCGTACCCTTGTGTAGGGAGAATAGTGTAGCACAACAATGTTACTTAGCTATAATGTACATAACAATGGTATCTTAAAAAATGATAGATTTTTAATGTATTACAAAAGTATTACTATTTTTTTTCTTTTTTATTAGTTTTTTTTTTGAATGTTATACACTTATATAAATAAACACATATTTATATATGTATGTATAAACACATTTTTTGTTTATATAGTCTGAAGTAGTCATATGCATAATAAATATGTCCATACATACAAATAGATAAAAAAAAAAAAAAAAAGCATAGGACAAGATAAAACAAGTCGAAACGGTTGTACACGTAAATATATATATATACAAGTGTTAACTACAAATATACTAGAACAAAATTTAAGATAAAAACATAATGTGATGTATACTAAAACAAGTTTATTTTAATCAAATTTTCTTTTTCATTATCCTTCCTATTTCCCCCCCTTCATTTTTAAATACATATACAAGTTTACGTGTCTAATGCTTTATGGCAAATATTTAAAAACACAAATTTTTTTTTTTAACCATTTATATAACACTTATAAATAAAACACGCATATATATCTATGCTTTCAAAATATTATTAAATAAAATATAATGTTACATATAAAACTAAAAAAATAAAATAAAAATAAACCTTTTATGGTTATGACATTCAACGATTTAATTTATTTTTACATTATTTTGTTATTTTTTTTTGCATTATTTTGTTATTTTT
>NW_022308060.1:0-1048 GCF_002776525.5 Piliocolobus tephrosceles | reverse complement strand
TACATTATTTTGTTATTTTTTTTTGCATTATTTTGTTATTTTTTTTTTAACAATATAAAAATTAGTTCATCTAATTGGCCTCAACATATTTTAGGAAGTTTCAACGCCAGTAGGCACACCTTTTTGCTAAAAAATTGTGTCTTAACTGTAACATAAAAGTGCAGACAAACAAAAAAAAAATGTTATTTTTTGAGTTAAGAAACAAATGTATGAATATATAAAATTTTAATAATAATAATAATAATAATAATAAAAGTTTTATTTTTTAAAGGAAAAATAATTTGTAAACAAAAGTTTAAGCATTTTTAATATTGTTTAAAAATAACTAATAATACTCGTAACAGATAACAAAAAAAAAAATAGAAATAATAACAAAATTTATGTATATTCATATATATATATATATATATATAAATGCGTACATGTATGTACGTATTTATGATTATATAATTATATAAATCAAAGACATAGATATTAAAAAAAAAAAAAGAAAAAGTGTAAACATATTCAACAAACATAATTAATGTGCACAAATCTTTGTATACACATGTAGATATAAAAAAAAATAGTCATAAATATATATAAAATATTTCCTATTTAATTATTGTCCTTCTTCTTTTTTTTTTTTTTTTTTTTTTTTTTTTTTTTATAACACCTTTTTCTAATGTTATCAAATTTTTTGTTCTTCAAAGAATACGCTTTACTCATATATTGCATTTTTTTTTTTTTTTTTATTAAAATTATATATGTTTTTAATAAATAATTGTTCGGTATTATCTATAGTGCTATCCCATTTTTTTTTTTTTTTTTTTTTTTTTTTGCTGACTCTTTCAATTTAGATTTATTTCATAAGGTAAAATATCTGGATGTATTTTTTTTGTATCGTTTTCATGAAATCGTATTAAAACTGATGGTAAATATGATTATTTAATATCTACTGTGTGGGAGGAATATGTACATTTGGGTTCATATTTGTGTTCATATTTGGGTTCATATTTGTGTTCATATTTGGGTTCATATTTGGGTTCATATTTGGGTTCATATTTGG
>NW_022308059.1:5698-7123 GCF_002776525.5 Piliocolobus tephrosceles | reverse complement strand
TCCGCCTCCCGGGTTTACACCATTCTCCTGCCTCAGCCTCTGGAGTAGCTGGGACTACAGGCGCCCACCACCTCGCCCGGCTAGCTTTTTGTATTTTTAGTAGAGACGGGGTTTCACCATGTTAGCCAGGATGGTCTCGATCTCCTGACCTCGTGATCCGCCCGTCTCGGCCTCCCAAAGTGCTGGGATTACAGGCTTGAGCCACCACGCCCAGCCAGGGCTGATTTTTGAAAGATAAAATAGGTTCAGTTTCTCTATAATCATAAATGTCAAAAGCACATTGATGCAAGACCAGCATATGAGCCCGTGTGTCAGATTAACAAGATTTTTTTAAAGCATTAACAGACTCCTTAATAAAGGTTATAAAGGTTACAAAAGGCTGATGGAGGTTGTATCTTATGGTCAAGTTTAACATTTTATAGATTGTTTATAAAATTTTGAAAAAGCAATTTACGTCCTGACATGGTGGCTCACACCTGTAATCCCAGCACTTTGAGAGGCCGAGGCAGGTGGATCGCCTGAGGTCAGGAGTTTGAGACCAGCCTGGCCAGCATGGCAAAACCCCGTCTCTACTGAAAATACACAAATTAGCTAGGTGTGGTGGCATGAACCTGTCGTCCCAGCAACTCGGGAAGCTGAGACGAGAGAATTGCTTGAACCCAGGGGACAGAGGTTGCAGTGAGCTGAGCCTGTGCCACTACACTCCAGCCTGGGTGACAGAGCAAAACAAACTCTGTATCCAAAAAAAAAAAAAAAACCTAAAGAAAAATAAATTTAATTGGCTTCATACTGTTTTTAGTAGGACTTATTGTTTGGAAAATTAAATCTCTCTCAAAGAATGAAGGTTTTCACCTTTTTTTGAAATCCTTGAGTTATCACTTTGGTTAAATGAATGACCTATTTTACAATGATCTGTGATCCTATTTTGTGATATCAATTGTTTTAAAGCTTTGATATTTGACAGACTTTCCAAAATCCAATGATAAATTATGTATTTTTCTGACCTAATTCTTTAAGATATTAGATTCCTTAAAGTTCAAAAATGACATAATTTCACTTCTTTGGTATAAAAATTAGACAGGAAGCATTGTCAAATATGAAATGGTGTTTGGTGTTCTTTGGACTGTATTTGTATAAATATGATATTGATATGTGTTCCAAAATTATGGGAAACTCCTGTAATTCTGATATGACTTAGTGTATATTATCAGTAATAGTCATAATTATAACGTTAAAATTGTTGTGTGCCACAGAGGTAACAAATTTCCTTGTCAATTATGTTTTTGACTATGGCTGCCATAAAACTTTGTCATCCATGGACAATTGTTGTCTTGTTTTGGTCCTTAGAAGGTGGTTTTATAATTACCTATAAAACTCTAAGCCGGGCGCGGTGGCTCAAGCCTGTAATCCCAGCACTTTGGGAGG
>NW_022308059.1:3525-5598 GCF_002776525.5 Piliocolobus tephrosceles | reverse complement strand
AGCTGAGATCCGGCCACTGCACTCCAGCCTGGGCGCCAGACTCCGTCAAAAAAAAAAAAAAAAAAAAAAAAAAAAACTCTAACAGGTGCTCTTGAATGCATGTTTCTGATAACTTTGGAGATTGTGATATTAGAATAGAGGAAAAACTTTCAGGACTCATGGAGAGCTAAAATGTTCATGGATATCAAACAGAAGAGGAATTAACTGCATGCACTGAACCAATCTTTTTGACTTTTTGCTTAAAATGTTGCTAATTTTTGGTTTGTTTTTCAGAGTCTTGAAACTTTTCTTTTGAACTATTGACAGCTTTTAACAATTTAATATACTCCTATGAACAAAATTTACAGCATATTTGTTTCTCTTTACCTGATTTCTCCAGAATTTGGAAACTATTTGTGAGTATTCTTAACTTAACGGCAATATAGTTATTTGCATAACTGCAGCAAGAATCTGATTTCCTTTGTAACAGGACACAATTGGAGAAACTGGTTATTTTTCCAAGGCTTTGATTGGAATGGTGTGCTTTCCTTTAAGGAATCAAACTTGACTTATGGAGCCAATAAAACCCTTGGGAAAACTGGCCCCACATTTTGTCTATACAGTCCCTGTACAGGGTCTTTGACCTGTGGTAAGTAAAGAATGTCACTTTCTGACAGGCCCAGGAGCCCCAAGTTTATCTTGGAACCTCAAGAGGAGAGGAAATTCACCCAACCCATAGGTATTTGATGGTGCAAATCCATGACTGGGTTTGGCTTTAAAAAAGTCTTATCTAAGATTCCTTCTATGGACAAAGTTCCATTGAAGCCAATTTTTTTTTTAAAAAAAGCATATGTGAACAATAATTATTCTTGCTGCACTTTATACAAATAATCTGGCCAAGTATAATAAAGCAAATAGGTCCTACCATGATTAGTCTTTAGTAAAAATGGGAAACTTGAGGAAAATTATGTTTTAAAAACTATAGTGCACCTGTTGTTAAATTCTAGTCTTGCCTAATGCTTTTCAATTTTTATTATTTTCTACAGTTTATACTGAATTCTAACTTTTCCTGGCTACAAGTCTCTAAAATAATATTTTCATTTTTTCTTCTTTTTCTTTTTTCCTAACTTGAAATCACTGAAAACTAAGGTGTAATTTCATAAAGCCCTGCAAACTGAAGCTAGACAGCTTAAACTTTATAAGAAAATACTTTGGGAGACCAAGGCGGGCGGATCACAGGATCAGGAGATTGAGACCATCCTGGCTAACACGGTGAAACCCCGTGTCTACTAAAAATAAATAAAATTAGCCGGGCGCAGTGGCGCGGGTGCCTGTGGTCCCAGCTACTCGGGAGGCTGAGACAGGAGAATGGCGTGAACCTGGGAGGCGGAGCTTGCAGTGAGCCGAGATCGCGCCACTGCACTCCAGCCTGAGCGACAGAGCAAGACTCCGTCTCAAAAAAAAAAAAAAAGAAAGAAAGAAAATAACAGCAACCTATTTATGTACATAAGCCCCTTTCATACCTGCCTGCTGAGGTATGGACATCACAGTAATGTGACCTATATTGATTTTCTAGGATTGTTCTTTTGTTATTGTTTTCCTCCTTCCTCCTCCTATGTTATCTTCATAGGACATGAGACTTCACAACCTGATAAAAATGAGCTTCCCTTATAACTTGGAACCTACCCATCTGGGAATAAATCATACTAGCCATGAGATATCAAATGAAACCTGAGACCAGAGACTCATTTTCTTCTAAAATGCCTTCTCCAAAAGATTTTTTAAAAGAACGGGCCAGGTGCAGTGGCTCACACCTGTAATCCCAGCACTTTGGGAGGCTGAGGTGAGTGGATCACGAGGTCAGGAGTTTGAGACAAGCTTGACCAACATGGTGAAACCCTGTCTCTACTGAAAATACAAAAATTAGCTGGTCGTGGTGCCTGTAGTCCCAGCTACTCGGGAGGATGAGACAGGAGAATTGCTTGAATCAGGGAGGTGGAGGTTGCAGTGAGCCAAGATCGCACCACTGCACTCCAGCCTGGCAACAGAGTGAGACCCCATCTCAAAAAAAAAAAAAAAAAAAAAAAAAAAAAA
>NW_022308059.1:0-3425 GCF_002776525.5 Piliocolobus tephrosceles | reverse complement strand
CAAAAAAAAAAAAAAAAAAAAAAAAAAAAGAAGCCAGGCATGCTGGTGCACGCCTGTAGTCCCAGCTACCCAGGAAGCTGAGGCAAGGGAATTACTTGAACTCAGGAGGTGGAAGTTGCTGTGAGCTGAGATCATACCGTTGCACTCTAGCCTGGGCAACAAAAGCAAAACTCCATCTCAAAAAAAAAAAAAAAAATCACTCAGCTAACGGGAAAAGTTAAGCTGGGGAACTACTCAGGAACAACGTGCCTCCCATTCTATTCAAAGTAACCTCTCTGCTCACTGAGATAAATGCAGATGTGACTGCCTCCTTTGGAGAGTCTAATCAGAAACTCCAAAGAATGCAACCATTTGCCTCTTTTTTTTTTTTTTTTTTAGACGGAGTCTCACTCTGTCACCCGGGCTGGAGTGCTGTGGCCAGATCTCAGCTCACTGCAAGCTCGCCTCCCGGGTTCACACCATTCTCCTGCCTCAGCCTCCCGGGTAGCTGGGACTAGAGGCGCCGCTACCTCGCCCGGCTAGTTTTTTGTAGTTTTTAGTAGAGACGGGGTTTCACCGTGTTAGCCAGGATGGTCTCGATCTCCTGACCTCGTGATCCGCCCGTCTCGGCCTCCCAAAGTGCTGGGATTACAGGCTTGAGCCACCGCGCCCGGCCCCATTTGCCTCTTATCTACCTTTGACCTGGGAGTCTTCCTGCCTTTGCTTTGAGTTGTCCCGCCGTTCCAGACTGAACCAATGTTCATCTTGCATATGTTGATTGATGTCTCATGTCTCTCTAGAAAGTATAAAATTAAACTGTGCTCTGACTGGGCGTGGTGGCTCACACTTATAATTCCAGCACTTTGGGAGGCCGAGGCCGGTGGATCACTTGAGGTCAGGAGTTTGGAGACCAGCCTGGCCAACATGGCAAAACCCCATCTCTACTGAAAATACAAAAATTACCCGGGTGTGGTTGCGCATTCCTATAATCCCAGCTACTTGGCAGGCCAAGGCAGAAGAATGGCTTGAACCCCGGAGGCGGAGGTTGCCGTGAGCCGAGATCATGCCACTGCACTTCAACCCAGGCAATAGAGCAAGACTCCGTCTCAAAAAAAAAAAAGAATGAAAAGAGAGGAGAGGAGAGGAGAAAAAAGAAAAGAAAAGCATTAGCAGTGATGTCTAGAATATCAAGGATAGAACAGGCACGGTGGATCACGCCTGTAATCCTAGCACATTGGGAGGCCAAGGTGGGTGGATTGTTTGAGCCCAAGAGTTCGAGACCAGCCTGGGCAACACGACAAGACCCTGTTTTTACAAAAAATTAGCCGGGCTTGGTGGTGCACCACTGTAGTCCTAGATAATTGGGAGGCTGAGGTGGGAGGATCAGCGGAACCCAGGAGGCGGAGCTTGCAGTGAGCTGAAATCATGCCACTGCACTCCAGTCTGGGCGACAGACCAAGATTCTGTCTCTGACAAAAACAAAAAAATCAAGGATAGCTTTCCACTGTCCTTTGGGGTTTCAGGGTGACTCTTTTTTTCTTGAGGCAGTGTCTCCCCTCTGTCGCCCAGGCTGGAGTGCAGTGGCGCAATCTTGGTTCACTGCGACCTCTACCTCCTGGGTTCAAGCAATTCTCCTGCCTCAGCCTCCTGAGTAGCTGGAACTGCAGACACACACCACCACACCTGGCTAATTTTTGTATTTTCAGTAGAGACGGAGTTTCACCATGTTCCCCAGGCTACTCTCAAACTCCTGACCTCAGGTAATCCACCTGCTTTGGCCTCCCAAAGTGCTGGGGTTACAGCACGATTAATTATGTGTGAATGACAAAACTTAAAATGCCCATAGTTTAAAATCTTATGACTCAGGAGGCTGAGGCAAGAGGATCGTTTGAGCCCAAGATATCGAGGCTGCAGTAAGCTGTGATCACACCACTGCACTACAGCCTGGGTGACAGAGCAAGACTCTGTCACTAAAAATCAATCAATCAATCAATCCCTGGCAGGGTACGTTGGCTCACACCTATAATCCTAGTACTTTGGGAGGTGGAGGTGAGATGACTGCTTGAGGCCAAGAGTTCAAACCAACCTGGACAACATAGCAAGACCCCTGGTCTCTACTGAAAAATAAAAATAAATTAGCTGGGCACGGTGGTGCCCACCTATAGTCCCAGCTACTCAGGAGGCTGAAGCAGGAGGATCCCTTGAGCCCAGGAGTTCAAGGCTGTAATGATTTACAACGGTGACACTGCACTCCAGCCTGGGTGATGAAGTGAGACCCTGTCTCTAAAAGCAAATGAATAAATAAACATGTTTGTTAGGGTTTGAATGTGTCCCTTGAAGTTCAAGTATTAGAAATTTAGTTCCCAGTGCCCCAGTGTTGAAAGGCGGGACTTTTAACAAGCCAAGCCCTCATGAATGGATTAATGCCATTCTAGCTGAAGCAGGTTACTTCTCACGGGAGTGGGCTCCTAATAAAAGGACGAGTTTGGCCTCCTTCCCTTCTCTCTCTCTCTGGGGCGTGCCCTCTTGCCCTTCCACCTTCCTCCATGGGATCATACAGCAAGGAGGTCCTTGTCCCAGTGTGGGCTCCGGCCTAAATGCTGTCTTTCTAATTTTGCTTCCTGGCCGGGCGCGGTGGCTCAAGCCCGTAATCCCAGCACTTTGGGAGGCCGAGACGGGCAGATCACGAGGTCAGGAGATCAAGACCATCCTGGCTAATATGGTGAAACCCCGTCTCTAATAGAAAATACAAAAAAGTAGCCGGGCGACGAGGCGGGCGCCTGTAGTCCCAGCTACTCGGGAGGCTGAGACAGGAGAATGGCGTGAACCCGGGAGGCGGAGCTTGCGGTGAGCTGAGATCCGGCCACTGCACTCCAGCCTGGGCGGCAGAGCAAGACTCCGTCTCAAAAAAAAAAAAAAAAAAAAAAATTTTGCTTCCTTTTTTTAAAAATTATTATTACTAATTCAACTCCAAATTCTGCCACATGTCCCAGTCTCCCCCAAAGCATTTCAGTACGTCAGACATTCTGCCAACTCAAAATAGACTCTGCTTTGTGAGCTTGGGGCATAGCCTTTACCCTGGGGCCTCCCTTCGCCAGCATTCTTTTGCCCTTCTGTCTTCTATAGGATGCCTGCTTCCTGGATCCCACCACTTCCTCTTTCTTGGTTTACTCTCTCTTTGACAAGCATACCCTGGAGTCGCTTCTGGAGAAAGGGGCCAGGGATGTGCATTTTTTGAGGGCTTATCATTCTGAAATTCTCTCTTCTACCCTCACTGATGATTAATAGTTTGGCTAAGTATAAAAATCTAGGTTAGAAATCATTCAACTTCAGAATTTTGAGAGCTTTCATTCACTGACTTAACCATCTAGTTGTGTTATTGAGAAGTCGGAAGCCATTCTGATCTTGGCCAGTTGTACAGGACCTACTGTTTTTCTGTTTTTTTT
>NW_022308057.1:0-2416 GCF_002776525.5 Piliocolobus tephrosceles | reverse complement strand
TCTTTCTTCTCTGAAACTTCACACACAGCAGTCAGAAACTTGGCTTTTACTGCCCATCACCAATTTACTTAAATATTCAATTTTTGTATTCATGTATTGCAGTTTCAGAATTCTTAACTCATATTCCTGTGCAAATGACTTCTTCAATGAGAGTACAGGCTTATGGTCAGCTTGCCTTTAGTCTTAGAGACTCTACTTATTTCCAAATATGCATAGGTTTCTACCTTTTCTCTTGAACTCCTACAGCAAGTTTGTTTCACACATATAATCCAGTGAGGTTCCATTCTCTCCTTTTGCATTTTATCATGAGATCCCTGAAGATCCTAAACATTTATTTTATTTGCACGTATTAGGTTCATTTTTTGCATTATGTTCTTGATAAACATATTATGTCGTGTATCCACTGTCATAGTATCATATAAAATTAGCATCACTGTCCTGTGCTGTACCTGTTCAATCCCTTCCCGTGTCATTCATGACAGGCACTACCATGTTTATCATCTCAATAGCTTGGCGTTTTCCAGAATGTCATTTAATGGTAACATGCCTTTTCAGATTGGCTTTTTTCACTTAGTAATATGCACTTAAGATTCATTTGTGTCTTAGTGCTTCTTTTTATCTTATTACTTTTAAACTCTTGCTATGGTTTGAATGGGTGCTCTCCAAGATTGAAGTGTTGCCAATATGTTGGTATTGAGGGGTGGGGCCTTTAAAAGATGATTAGGTCATGAGGGTTCCTTTCTCATTAATGGGACTAAGGCTTTTATAAAAGAGGCTTCTTGCAGCGTTCAGCTGGCTTTCTAGCTTCATCTTCAGCTCTAGTTTCTGTTTCTTCTAAGTAAGGATGCAGCAAGAAGGCCTCACTAGATGCCAGCACCTTCATCTTGGGATTCCCAGACTCCAAAACTGTGAGAAAGAAATGTCAGCTCTTTACAAATTACTCAGTCTCAGATATTTTGTTGTATCAGCACAAAATAGACTAAAACAGTTCTGAATTGTATTTTATTGTATGAGTATACCTTAGTTTGCTTATCCATGTACCTACTGAAGGATGTGTTAAGCCATTCTTGCATTGCTATAAAGAAACACCTGGGATGGGCACGGTGGCTCACACCTGTAATCCCAGCACTTTGGGAGGCCTCGGTGGGTGGTTCACGAGGTCAGGAGATCGGGACCATCCTGGCTAACACGGTGAAACCCCATCTGTACTAAAAGTACAAAAATATTAGCTGGGCACGGTAGCGGGCACCTGTAGTCCCAGCTACTTGGGAGGCTGAGGCAGCAGAATCACTATAACCCAGGAGGCAGAGTTTGCAGTGAGCCAAGATCATGCCACTGTACTCCAGCCTGGGTGACAGAGTGAGACTCTGTCTCAAAAGAAAAGAAACACCTGAGGCTAGGTAAAAAATACTTAGTTGGCTAATGGTTCTGTGGGCTTTACAGGAAGCATGATGATGGCATCTGCCTCTAATGAGGCCTCAGGAAGCTTACAATCATGACAGCAGTCAACAGAGAGCCAGCATGTCAACATGGTAAGCACAAAAGCAAGAGAGTGGTGTAAGGAGTTGGCAAACGTTTAAACAACCAGATCTTGTGTGAATGAACTGACAAAAACTCACTTATCACATACGGGGATGGTGCTAAACCATTCATTGGAGATGCACCCCCTTAATTGAATGACCTCCCACCAGACCCCTATTCCAACATTTGGAATCACATTTCAACACGAGATTTGGAAGGGACAAACCTCCCCAGCATATAAAAATACATCTTGTTTGTTCCCAGTGTTTGGTAATTATAAAGAGAACCATTACAAACATTCATACATAGTCATTTGTGTACATATGTCTTAAAATTAATTGGGTGAAAACCTAACAGCAAGACTTCTGGGGTGGTATGGTGAGACTATATCTTGCTACATAAGAAACTCCCAAACTATCTTCAAAAGTGGCTATACCATTTTGCATTTTTTGCCAACAATAGATGAGTTCCTGTTGCTGGGCAGCTTCACCAGAAGTCAATATTCCCAGGGTTGTTAGATTTTCAGCCAGACTACAGAGATAGCAACACACAGAAAACAAGAAAACATGGAATAAATAGAAACAGTACAGGTATCAGAAGATTATTTAAAAATTAGCATCCTCACAGAAATAAGACAGTGTATTGAAACCATGGAACAGAAAAATGACACTATAAAAAGGCATCCATAAGACAAGAGTTTTCAAAGTGAAAATGTGGCCGCAGACCTTAAAAATTCAACAGAATGATTTAAAATGAATATATACGGATCATATTTGTGAATAAATGGAAGACAGAGTCAAGAAGATATAAACCAAGAGAGAAAAGAAAAGGAAATTAGGTAATTTTGTTTGCAACATCAAATTAATAGATTGAACAAAGTGAAAGCAACCATATT
>NW_022308055.1:0-1493 GCF_002776525.5 Piliocolobus tephrosceles | reverse complement strand
AAATAAATAAATAAATGCTTTGTCAGTTGTAAAGCTCATGCAAACGGAACTAATATGATCAAGCAGTTATTACTAGAATTTATTCTAAGGGCTATACACATATAATCTTTTTAAACCCCCACATCAATCTGAGGAAGCAGGGACTTTCTCTTTTAACCTTAGTTTACGGCACAGCTCTAGGTCATGGAGGAAGGTTCAGAAGCACTAGTCCTCTCTTTTTTCCATACCCATTCCCTAGCAAACGTAGGAGGCAGAGAAGTCATAATCAAACGACAGAAATAAGTTTTGAGAGAGCTGGACAATGTCTACTTCAGTTTTTTGTCATACAGGGCATCTTTTACGTAGTGGGGTGCCCTACAGCTCTTTTTTTCACTGAATGCATGTTGCCGCTGGGGGCTTCTCTCTCCCATGTGGACCCAGGGAGGCTCTCACCTCTGAAGTCGATGGACATGCAGGGCCTGGGTAGTGGAGCTAGCGGTGGGTCAATTTGGCCGACTGCACAACAAGCCGCAGCATCTCGGAGACCTACTTTCTTCCCTCCTTCCCTCCGCAGTGCCACAGCTTCCTTTTTGGGGCTCCTCAGTCCAAGGCTCTTCCCAGGGATCCTGGGGTGAGTGGAGCCCCACTTCCTGTCTGTTGCTTGGCAACAGAGAGGATGTCACAAAGGTGGGCGGTTCTTGGTTCTGGCGAGGAATTAATGGGAAAGAGATGGGGGAGGAGGAACAGTATGGGTGTCACCCAGTATCGGTGATTGGGCCTGTAGAAACAAAACCATCTGGCTGCTTTCACCTCCTCTTTTCTCTTTACTCCTATTCTGCTTTTTTTTTTTTTTTTTTTTTTTTTGAGATGGAGTCTTGCTCTTGTTGCCCAGGCTGGAGTGCAATGGTGTGATTTTGGCTCACCACAACCTCTGCCTCCCGAGTTCAAGCGATTCTCCTGCCTCAGCCTCCCAAGTATCTGGGATTACAGGCATGCGCCACCATGCCCAGCTAATTTTGTATTTTTAGTAGAGATGGGGTTTCTCCATGATGGTCAGGTTGGTCTGGAACTCCCGAACTCAGGTGATCTGTCCGCCTCAGCCTCCCAAAGTGCTGGGATTACAGGCGTGAGCCAGCAAGTCTGGCTTTTATTTTTTTCCCACCCCACACCTGCCCTCCTTGCTGTCCTTTTCATTTCAAGGTGAGATGTAAGGTTGATGTTTTCTCCTTGTACAAGCAAGTTGTCTGGAGTGAATCATTGCCAAAGTCACACAATTTAGATAAGAAAATAAGAAAACAGTGAAGCGACCTGAGAAAAGCGAGAAAAGTCCCAGGAAAAATCAAGGACTATTTCTGTGAGGTCTCAGAGAAAGTTCTTCCTAACGTGGAAGCCTCCTTTTTACTAAGAAAAACCTAAGTTTAGATCTGAGACCCTCTTTGACAAAAGGAAATTAGCTTTTGAATGAACGAGCTCCTGTGGAAGGTGGAAGAAGCCCATGCGGTTTTGAAGCGGCT
>NW_022308054.1:0-1264 GCF_002776525.5 Piliocolobus tephrosceles | reverse complement strand
TTTTTCATAAATTATAAAATTCTTATATTTTAGACAGACGAATGTGCACTAAACAATAAAATTCTCATAGTACCACCATTTTTTTTTATATGTAATCGTGTTCAAAAATAAATAAATTAGCTAAAATAAGTTAAGGAATATAGTATATCAAACGGAAACAAAAAAAAAAAAAAAAAAAAAAAAAAAGGGATGATACAGGTGCAATTTAATTTAATAATTGGTTACATTTTTAAAAAATTGTACATATTATGTTTTATACAAACAAAACATATGTGAGTATTGTGGTGATTAAATCGTGTACAATATTTAAATATGAATATGCTTAATCATAGTTTAAAAATTATCACGTTCATAGTATATTTATGTATATTAAAATAGACTCGGCTCTTATGTGTTAAATTGATTTGTTATTTATTGAGCAATTATATATATATATATATAAACATACCTCCGTGTAACATTTATATATTTACATATACATTTATACATTTATTTGTGTATATTAATATGTATACATTAATATGCATATAATATGTGTACACTAATGTGAATACGCTCGTGTATTTAAATTAAGTGGCAAACCATTACGTTAAACATAAAAAAAAACTTTATATATATTTATATAAAGGTATGCAATATGCATACATATGTGTACATGTATATAATAACATATGGTGAAACCTTTCAATGCTTTTTTACTTTTTCATTTTTATATAATTAAAAGCAGTAAGGAAAACAAAAAATTAAAGGCTATTTAAGTGCAATATATGTTGATAATGATTAAGATAAAAAAAATAAAATGAAATGACTAAATTGTCATTGAGGAATAAAATTGTTTTCGTTATTTATGTATAATAGTTAACTTAATTTTTACATTAGCATTATAGAATCGAAATATATGTAAATGTATGCAAGCACATGTAAATAAATATATGCATTTCTTTGTACATGCATTTATCTATTTAAACAACCATATACAAACATGGGCGACAAAATGATGTATGTATTTATTTATATATATGAAGTATATAAGCTAAAATTATTATGTACTGTTAAAAAAAAAAAAAATATACATATGTAAATGTATGTATATATGCATATATATAATCCATAAAATGGAGAGATATGTATATACAAAAAACATTTAACGCTACGTTATTAAGCTCTCAAATGTAATTATAACTCATTTAAAATAAGCATATAACAAAATGTACAGCATTTTTAAGTATACAATTTAATATTTATGTTTTACTATTTATACAAT
>NW_022308053.1:0-3069 GCF_002776525.5 Piliocolobus tephrosceles | reverse complement strand
TGATGAAATTCCTGATATGAAGAACAACTGCCTAGGGTTACTGCACTTGAGTTATAGGCGAGATTGAAGTTTCTGTGGCTATCATAGGGCCACAGGAGGAACCCTTGGGGTGATGGACGTATTCTGCATATAATTATGCTCCTGTTCTATAGTTTTGCAAGCTGTTGCCATTTTAAAAATTGGTCGTTACATAGGATCTTACTGTATTTTTAGCTAACAGCAGTATATAAGTCTCTATCGCAAAGCCAATAATATAATTTAAAAGTAACTCATATAACAACACATACCAAATATTAAAGATCTAAACTGTTATACACTCAGATAAACTGCAACTGTCTTCAGTTTGAAAACATACCTAACTCCAGTCATGAACAGTAATAGTTTTTGTCTTTTTTCTCTGGATTTATTTAAAACAGTGTCCTATTTGAAACACTGAAGTATACTTACTTTCCTTTTCTTTTTCTTTCTCTGGTTGTTAAGAGCATCACCACAAGTGTCCCTCATGCGGCCCTTTTATAGCCACATCCACTTTGATCTCACATACACCCCTATGTAGTAATCCCAGGCAATTGTTCTTTAGTTCTATAAACCTGTCATTTTCCTACAATGTGGTGTAAATGGAATTATACAGATTGCAATCATTTGGGATTTTTTTTTTACTACTCAGCATAATTTTCTGGAAGTGAATTACCTCTGGTTAATCTCGGGCACTCAGGATTCCCTATGGTGCCTTTTCTTGGGGATGTAGTAGGACCTATCTCCTCACTGCAAAAGCTGGTCTGAACCAGTCTCATCTATTCTTCACTCACAAAACACGAGACTGTGTCTTAGAAGGTAGCTAGGAATATGGACATGAAAGCTACTTCATTCTAATATTTCCTGCATACCTGAAGGAAAGGGAGAAAGGCATCATTGTTTATTTGCTCAGAGTTCATTGTTTAGAGTTCAGTTTGTCACAGATAAGAATGCTGAATACTTATCTATTCAAGTACAGACTACATAGTTACCCGAAAATTCACAAAGTAAAATAATTTCATTAACACTTTAGATATTTGCTAATAGAAGAGTCACAACATACATTAATATGTATATTTCCTTTATTACTGCCTAGCAAAATAGTTTTAAGACCAAAAACCTAGGGACTTACATAACACTGTCTTGTCTACTTTCATGGTTCTGAATGCTGATAGGCTCAGCCTGCTAGGGTTGTTGGTTCAACAAATGAACAACCTCAAGTCAACCAAATACATTCTCGTTTGAACACTTCCCTTCATTGCCTTCAGTGGCCAGCACTTGGTATTTGTTGAGTGAATTCAGGCATGTATCTGAGGATAAATGGCTGTTGAAGCAGAAAAATCTTTCTACTGTAGACTGTCTCTGTGATAGTCACAGTACATAAGTAAACTAGTGATATAAATGGAGAAGTTGACTATTCCTATAAAGGTAAGTCCATGAGCTTTTCCTAACATTAAATATTTCTGTTCTATCGTTAAATTGCATTGACGGTACCACCCAAAGAAAAAAAAAAAAAAACATGAATTTCATTATACTGTCTTTGTGTATATCTATTAGTAAATACTTATTTACTTAGGAATCACTCAATAAAGCTGATGCCCAATCTTTATTGGGGGTGAAAAATTACTTAAACCATTTAAAAGACTCCTGTTCTCATAAATATCTGTCAAACGCATCCTCATTGACTGAGATTAGAAAGAAAAATAAGTCAAAAACTAAGGCTACTTCTCTAAATTTAATAGTTATCTTCAACAAAATAGTACAAAAATTTCCAGTTATTTTTATTAATTTTCCTGTAGAACACTAGTTAATCTTTTTACTTCCATCATCAAACCTCTTGAAAAAATACAACAAAAGTCACAAATTCTGGTGAAAATATACCTATATACCAATGAAAATGTAAAAAAAAAAAAAAAAATCAAATGGCAATAGAAATACTATCCGAGTTTCAAGAGCACAGGCAGAAATTCTACAATTATCTTCATCTTCACATGAAACATTTTGGTTATTTAAACTTAGAATTTAAACATGAAAGACATTGCTTCCTCCAGGTTTTCTAAACCAATTAGTATATGAAATTTAAATTTTTCTTCACTTTCTAATCTTTGAAAATCTAGTCAGGCCAATGTCTTTGTCTCAACATTATATTATCACGTCAAAGAGATCTCATGCCAGTTTTTCTACTATTCTAAGTTCAGTGACTTTTATATTAAACTTAAGCAAAATATTACTTGCATGAGTGACTTTTACTTTCTAGTATCCCTTAAGTATACTCAAGATCTACTTTGTAATGTGAAGTAAAATATGAGGTACCATTATCTGAAATAATATTCAAATATATTAATTGCAAATTGATTTATTCAAAGTTTAAAATACACTATTGCTTTGCTGACTTCAGAATTCTCAGGAGAAGGCACTTATTTCTTCAACATACCTCTTGAGAAGGTTTATATTAATGTTACAAAATGAAAATAAATGATTTAGCAAAGAGTATACTTTTATTTGTAAAGAATAAAACCATGGGAAATGATTTCAAAGCATAAACATTCAGCTACTAATTTATAGAAGACATATATCTCAGCAGATAGAAATTCTATAGAAATTATTTACACGTAAAAAAGTGGAAAACTGCTATTTAAATTTCTTTAATTCATAAATCATTGTAAGCAGTGTAAAGAATGACTTCTGATAAATTAAGCACTAATGACATTTGAAATGTCAGTACAGTTTGTCTCTCCATTGATAGAAACAATTTTCCATTATTCCTCTTTAAAGCAATTACACCTAATAACAACTGAAGTCCATCTTTTCAGGACTTTAAGAGAAGTAAAACACACGTACTTATGATCTAGGGTCTTTATGGTTCTACAATACCAAAGTTCTTAATGACAGTGTAGAACCATAAATACCACAACTCATTGCGGTATACAGATTACAATATATTTGTGAACAATCATGTGTGTTTTAGAAGCTGACTCTCACATTAATGGTCTACAGTAATCTGCTTTTTAAATTCATTATAAAGATGTGTTCATGTGATGGTAGATTCAATTG
>NW_022308052.1:0-3389 GCF_002776525.5 Piliocolobus tephrosceles | reverse complement strand
AGACACACAACACCTGGAAAATCGGGTAACTCCCACCCCAATACTGCCCTGTAAGCACACCGGCACACCGGAGAATATATCCCACACCTGGCAGGGAGGGTCCCACGCCCACGGAGCCTCCCTCCTTGCTAACACAGCACTCTGGGGGCAATCTAACGGCAAGGCAGCAGCGAGGCTGGGGGAGGGGCGCCCGCCATCGCTGAGGCTTAAGTAGGTAAACAAAGCCTCTGGGAAGCTAGAACTGGGTGGAGCTCACAGCAGCTCAAGGAAACCTGCCTGTCTCTGTAGACTCCGCCTCTGGGGACAGGGCTCAGCTAAAGCAGCAGAGGCTTGTGCAGACACGAACGACTCTGTCTGACAGCTTTGAAGAGAGCAGTGGATCTCCCAACACGGAGGTTGAGATCTGAGAAGGGGCAGACTGCCTGCTCAAGTGGGTCCCTGACCCCTGAGTAGCCTAACTGGGAGACATCCCCCACTAGGGGCAGTCTGACACCCCACACCTCACAGGGTGGAGTACACCCCTGAGAGGAAGCTTCCAAAGCAAGAATCAGACAGGTACACTCGCTGTTCAGCAATAGTCTATCTTCTGCAACCTCTGCTGCTGATACCCAGGCAAACAGGGTCTGGAGTGGACCTCAAGCAATCTCCAACAGACTTATAGCTGAGGGTCCTGACTGTCAGAAGGAAAACTATCAAACAGGAAGGACACCTATACCAAAACCCCATCAGTTCGTCACCATCATCAAAGACCAGAGACAGATAAAACCACAAAGATGGGGAAAAAGCAGGGCAGAAAAGCTGGAAATTCAAAAAATAAGAGCGCATCTCCCCCTGCAAAGGAGCACAGCCCATCGCCAGCAATGGATCAAAGCTGGTCAGAGAATGATTTTGACGAGATGAGAGAAGAAGGCTTCAGTCCATCAAACCTCTCAGAGCTAAAGGAGGAATTACGTACCCAGTGCAAAGAAACTAAAAATCTTGAAAAAAGAGTGGAAGAATTGACAGCTAGACTAATTAATGCAGAGAAGGTCATAAACGAAATGACAGAGATGAAAACCATGACACGAGAAATACGTGACAAATGCACAAGCTTCAGTAACCGACTCAATCAACTGGAAGAAAGAGTATCAGCGATGGAGGATCAAATGAATGAAATGAAGCGAGAAGAGAAACCAAAAGAAAAAAGAAGAAAAAGAAATGAACAAAGACTGCAAGAAGTATGGGATTATGTAAAAAGACCAAATCTACGTCTGATTGGGGTGCCTGAAAGTGAGGGGGAAAATGGAACCAAATTGGAAAACACTCTTCAGGATATCATCCAGGAGAACTTCTCCAACCTAACAGGGCAGGCCAACATTCAAATTCAGGAAATACAGGGAACGCCACAAAGATACTCCTCCAGAAGAGCAACTCCAAGACACATAATTGCCAGATTCACCAAAGTTGAAATGAAGGAAAAAATGTTAAGGGCAGCCAGAGAGAAAGGTCAGGTTACCCACAAAGGGAAGCTCATCAGACTGACAGCAGATCTCTTGGCAGAAACTCTACAAGCCAGAACAGAGTGGGGGCCAATATTCAACGTTCTTAAAGAAAAGAATTTTCAACCCAGAATTTCATATCCAGCCAAACTAAGTTTCATAAGTGAAGGAGAAATAAAATTCTTTACAGATAAGCAAATGCTTAGAGATTTTGTCACCACCAGGCCTGCCTTACAAGAGACCCTGAAGGAAGCCCTAAACATGGAAAGGAACAACCAGTACCAGCCCTTGCAAAAACATGCCAAAATGTAAAGACCATCGAGGCTAGGAAGAAACTGCATCAACTAATGAGCAAAATAACCAGTTAATATCATAATGGCAGGATCAAGATCGCACATAACAATATTAACCTTAAATGTAAATGGACCAAATGCTCCAATTAAAAGACACAGACTGGCAAACTGGATAAAGAGTCAAGACCCATCAGTCTGCTGTCTTCAGGAGACCCATCTCACATGCAGAGACATACATAGGCTCAAAATAAAAGGATGGAGGAAGATCTACCAAGCAAATGGAGAACAAAAAAAAGCAGGGGTTGCAATCCTAGTCTCTGATAAAACAGACCTTAAACCATCAAAGATCAAAAGAGACAAAGAAGGCCATTACATAATGGTAAAGGGATCAATCCAACAGGAAGAGCTAACTATCCTAAATATATATGCACCTAATACAGGAGCACCCAGATTCATAAAGCAAGTCCTTAGAGACTTACAAACAGACTTAGACTCCCATACAATAATAATGGGAGACTTCAACACTCCACTGTCAACATTAGACAGATCAACGAGACAGAAAGTTAACAAGGATATCCAGGAATTGAACTCATCTCTGCACCAAGCGGACCTAATAGACATCTATAGAACTCTCCACCCCAAGTCAACAGAATATACATTCTTCTCAGCACCACATCACACTTATTCCAAAATTGACCACATAATTGGAAGTAAAGCAATCCTCAGCAAATGTACAAGAACAGAAATTATAACAAACTGTCTCTCAGACCACAGTGCAATCAAACTAGAACTCAGGACTAAGAAACTCCATCAAAACCGCTCAACTACATGGAAACTGAACAACCTGCTCCTGAATGACTACTGGGTACATAACGAAATGAAAGCAGAAATAAAGATGTTCTTTGAATCCAATGAGAACAAAGATACAACATACCAGAATCTCTGGGACACATTTAAAGCAGTGTGTAGAGGGAAATTTATAGCACTAAGTGCCCACCAGAGAAAGCAGGAAAGATCTAAAATTGACACTCTAACATCACAATTAAAAGAACTAGAGAGGCAAGAGCAAACACATTCAAAAGGCAGCAGAAGGCAAGAAATAACTAAGATCAGAACAGAACTGAAGGAGATAGAGACACAAAAAACCCTCTAAAAAATCCATGAATCCAGGAGTTGGTTTTTTGAAAAGATCAACAAAATTGACAGACCGCTAGCAAGGCTAATAAAGAAGAAAAGAGAGAGGAATCAAATAGACGCAATAAAAAATGATAAAGGGGATATCACCACCGACCCCACAGAAATACAAACTACCATCAGAGAATACTATAAACACCTCTACGCAAATCAACTAGAAAATCTAGAAGAAATGGATAATTTCCTGGACACGTACACTCTTCCAAGACTAAACCAGGAAGAAGTTGAATCCCTGAATAGACCAATAGCAGCCTCTGAAATTGAGGCAACAATTAATAGCCTGCCCACCAAAAAGGCCCAGGACCAGATGGATTCACAGCTGAATTCTACCAGAGGTACAAGGAGGAGCTGGTACCATTCCTTCTGAAACTATTCCAATCAATAGAAAAAGAGGGAATCCTCCCTAACTCATTTTATGAGGCCA
>NW_022308051.1:0-3480 GCF_002776525.5 Piliocolobus tephrosceles | reverse complement strand
TTTAATTGATATTCTTTTGAATATTGATTATTTCCTCTTTTTCTTTCATTTGGTTTAGTTTGCTTTCCTTTTCCAATGTCTTCGGGTGGAAGTTAGGTTATTGGTTTGAGATCTTTCTTCTTTCTTAATATGGGCACTTACAATTATAAATGTCTCACTGAGCACTGCTGTTGCTACCATAAGTTTTGATGTGTTGTGTTTTCATTTTCATTCCAGATTTTCCTTTGATTTCTTCCTTGATTATTAACTATTTCAGATCATATTGCTTAATTTCCACATATTTGTGAACTCCCCCTTTTTTTCCTATTATTTATTTTTGATTTCATTTCACTGTGTTTGGAAAACATATTTTGTATTATTTCTACTTTTGAAAATGTATTGAGGTTTGTCTTTTGGCCAACACATGATCTATCCCAGATAATGTTCCATGTGCATGTGAAAAGAATGTATATTCTGTTGTTGTTGGGTGGAGTATTCTACAGATTGGTAGGTCTAGTTCAAGTTTGCTGTTGATCTTCTGCCTAGTTGTTCTTTCCATGATTGAGAGTGGGGTATTGAAAATTTCAGTATTGTTACTGAAATGTGTATTTCTTCCTTCATTTCTGTGAGTTTTCAGTTTATGCTACACAGATATTTATGATTATTACATTTTTCAGATAAAGTATATAGATTCTTAATTCATAGGTTTTATAGTTACAAAACCTTTTTCCTCAGATTATGCATTTGAAGTTTGTTTTTGTTTTTTACTGCTTTTGGTTTTTTTTTTTTTTCTTTTTGTGTGTGTGTGTATGTGTGTGTAGATAATTAAATGGGTATTCAGGAGAAATTATTTCAGGGACCATAAGTCAGACAACTGGTATTGAGAGTTGGAGGTGTCATTTTTAGTTTTCAAAACAGGAAAAAAGTGATTTAGTCAACGAATCTGCAGTTAATTATGTCAAACTGTTTTTATTTGCAACATGGATGAGCAGGAGTAATAGAAACAAAACTTTAAGGATATTGACAAAATGTACTCTGTCATTCTCTTGACCACACTGAAGATCTAATTAAACAATGGCTCATGTCTTAGGCTGCACAAGACGTTTTTCCTATTCTATTATTCAAACTGTTTGGAATCATTGAACAGCAACCTTAATAAAATCTCTGAAACTCCTTAAAAGATTATTGTACAGTATTTGTCAAAATAATGACTTTTTTCAGAGGGTTGATTCAAGGAAGTATGCTAATCATAACATTTCTAATAGGGAAAACAGAAGGGGATCCATTTTGGGACACCATTCGGGACCAGATCCTGGGAAAGCCATCTGAAGAAATTAAAGAATGTCAGAAACCAAAGCCCATCCTTCTTCACACTGGAGAAGTAATGCATTTTCATTATCATAGTGAAATTGGCATATTGTTATTTTAAAATTTGTGAACTGTCAGATAATGAATGATAGATATCTACTGAGTTGGGAGGTCTTAATTTAGATATTCCCATATCAAGTTTTTAACATTAAAAAATGGGTTCTGTGACTCGAAGGAATGAAGGTTATGATTATGATGTATGCTGATTTACCTATTGCACTTATGATTAATAAATACAATAATTAGGACAGTGGGAAAGGCAGAATAAGATGAACATTTATCAGAATTTATTTATGTTGGTTCCAAGAAGGGAATCAGCAACGAATTTTCTGCAGAAGAAAACATTTCAGGTCATCTAAAATGAAACATGTTCATGTCTAAATTTTCTCACAGTTCAGGCAACATTATCAACTACAGCAATTTTCTTTTACACTCCTTTGAAACATATATTTTGCATTCTAAATGTCAAAAGGTCATTTCAGTATTCATAAAAACTTGGATTGTTGAGTTAGAAGCATTTTAAAATATTTTCTTCCTAATATCCTATTAAAATTCTTGAAAGAAGAAAGAGAGGAAAGGAAGGAATAGAGGGACAGGCTATATTATTCTGAATATGGAAAAGGATAAATTCTCTTGGGAAAAATCTTGGAAAATAAGACAAGACTTGGCAACTGTAAACTTAAAGGGCAATTATAATAAAAAGAGAAATTAAGTTAAACCATTCCAAATGGAAGTCCTTATTTATTGTGTATAAGAATAGTTACCAACAGTACTCTAGGAAAATGTTTGGTTATCTGTTATACATTGTGATTTCATGATGACAGATCCACCAAAAACTTCATTGATTAGTGCAGGTTAATGGGACTTTGGCATTTGAAATTCTCATGTTATGACTAGGACATAAATGCCCATATGGAATATTTAATACTATATCATAAATTAGAAACTAGAGGAACTTCTGGGACCACTACATGTCTGTTAACCATAGAAAGAGTGTTATCCCTAACATAATTTTCTTGTTTCGGGTTCTCAGCTATCAAAACCTCATCCCTGGCATCCAAGTATTGTTGATGTTCAGATTATTACCCTTGGGTCCTTGGCCATAACTGCTATCCCTGGGGAGTTTACGTAAGTTCTTCTTTTTATTACTTAGTTAAAAATTGGTTTGTTGTATGTTTCTGTTGGAATTGCTTCTTATAATGAAAAGATCATTCTGTACTGACCCCTTGGTATCCTCCTGTACTGTTTGGTGACAGTGACAAATATTCCTACCCTCTTTTGCTGGGGCCTCTGAAGAATAACTATCTCTATGCTTATTATTAATAGCTAACCTGAAGCAGACATGAAAATCAAAAAAAAAAAAACTTATCCCAAATTAAAATGTTGCCATGAGTTATTATGTCAGTAGAAAGATTTGCAGTCATGTTAAAATACAGGTACTTGCAATAATCAGATTAGGTATTAAAAGCATGGAAGAATGTTTTAAACTTCCTTGATATGTAGTCTTCCTGTCTCAATAACTGGCAATTTTGTATCTTTCCAGCAGGTCCTATCTCTTGGAGTCATCCTTGATTTCTCTTTTTCTACTTTTTCCACTTTGAATTCTTTTTTTTTTTTCACACTTCATTGAGTTATAATGAATAGATCTTTCTTTTATAAAGCTGAATTTCATATATATATATTTTTTATTATACTTTAAATTCTAGGGTACATGTGCATAGCGTGCAGGTTTATTACATATGTATACTTGTGCCATGTTGGTGTGCTGCACCCATCAACTCGTCAGCACCCATCAATTCATCATTTATATCAGGTATAACTCCCAATGCAGTCCCTTCCCCCTCCCCCCTCCCCATGATAGGCCCCGGTGTGTGATGTTCCCCTTCCCGGGTCCAAGTGATCTCATTGTTCAGTTCCCACCTATTAGTGAGAACATGCGGTGTTTGGTTTTCTGTTCTTGTGATAGTTTGCTAAGAATGATGGTTTCCAGCTGCATCCATGTCCCTACAAAGGACGCAAACTCATCCTTTTTTATGGCTGCATAGTATTCCATGGTGTATATGTGCCACATTTTCTTAATCCAGTCTGTCACAGATGGACATTTGGGTTGATTCCAAGTCTTTGCTATTGTGA
>NW_022308050.1:0-3078 GCF_002776525.5 Piliocolobus tephrosceles | reverse complement strand
AGCACATTGAGGCCTAGGGTGTAAAAGGAGTCATGTTAACATAAAAAAGTAGAAATAAGCTTTCTGTGGAACTGCTTTGTGATGTGTTCATTTATGTCACAGAGTTAAACCTTTCTTTGGATTCAGCAGTTTGGAAACACTGTTTTTGTTCATTCTGCGAATGGACATTTGGGAGTTCATTGAGACCAAAGGTGAAAAGGGGAGTTTATCAGGATGAAAACTAGAAGGAAGCTGCCTGAGAAATCGGTTTGTGATGTTTGCATTCATCTCACAGAGTTAAATCATTCTTCTCATTCAGCAGTTTGGAAACAGTTTTTGTAGAATCTGCAAAGTGATATTTGGGAGTGCATTGAGCCCTTTGGTGAAAGAGGAAGTATCTTTGGATACAAGTAGAAAGAAGCTTCCTGAGAAACTGCTTTGGGATGTGTGAACTCAATTCACAGAGTTAAACCTTTGTTTTGATTCAGCAGTTTGGAAACGCTGCTTTTGTCCATTCTACGAATGGACATGTGGGAACTCATTAAGGCCAATAGTGGAGAAGCGAATATCCCAGGATAAAAACTAGAAGATAGCTATTTGAGAAATCACTTTGCACTGTGTGCATTCACCTGACAGAGTTAAACCTTCCTTTTCATTCAGCCTTTTGGAAACTGTTTTTGTATAATCTGTGAAAGGATATTTGGGAGCGCTTTGAGGCCTATAGTGAAAAAGGAAGCATCTTCAGATAAAAACTAGAAGGAAGCTTTCTGAGAAACTGCTTTGTGATGTGTCCATTCATCTCACAGGGCTAAACGTTCCTTTGCATTCATCATGTTGTAAAACTTGTTTTTGTCCATTCTGCAAATGGAGATTTTAGATCTCATTGAGGACAATGGAAAAAATGTTTGTATACCAGGATTAAAACTAGAAGGAAGCTATCTGAGAAACCAGTTGGTGATGCGTGCATTCATCTCTCAGAGTCAAAACATTCTTTTCATTCAGCAGTTTGTAAACACTCTTTTCATAGAATCTGCAAAGGGACATTTGGGAGTGTATTGAGACAAAAGGTGGAAGAGGAAACATCTTCAGAGAAAAAGTAGTCTTTCTGAGAAACTGATTTGTGATATGTCCATTCATCTCACAGAGTTAAATCTTTCTTTGGATTCGGCAGTTTGAAGACACTGTTTTTTTCCCATTCTGTGAATGGACATTTTAGAGCTCTTCAAGGACGATGGTGAAAAAGGGAATATCTCAGGATTAACACTAGAAGCAATCTATCTGAGAAACAGCTTTGTGATGTATACATTCATCTCTCAGAGTTTTACTTTTCTTTTCATTCAGCAGTTTTCATTCCAGAATCTGCGAAGGGATATTTGGGAGTGTACTGAGGACTATTGTGAAAAAGGAATTATCTCCAAATAAAAAGTAGAAAGAAGCTTTCTGAGAAACTGCTTTATGATGTGTGCATTCATCTCCCAGAGTTAAACATTTATTTCTATTCAGCAGATTGGAAACCCTGTTTTTGTCCATTCTGAGAATGGAAATCTGAGAGCTCACTGAAACAAAGGTGTAAAAGGTTTTATCCAAAGATAAATTCTAGAAGGAAGCACTGTAAGTCACCGTTTTGTGACATGTGCGTTCAACTCACAGATTTAAAAGTTTCTTTTCATTCCACATGTTTTAAAAACGGTTTTTGTGGAATCTGCCAATGGATATTTGGAAGAACATTGAAGCCTGCTTTCAAAAAGCAAACCTCTTCAGATAAAAAATGGACAGAAGCATTCTGAGAAACTTCTTTGTGATACATGTATTCATCTCACATTGTTAAATCTTTCTTTCCATTCACAGTTAGGAAACACTGCTTTGGTCCATTCTGCAAATGGACATTTGGGACTCATTGAGGCAAGTGGCGAAAAAGTTAATATCCCAGGATAAACACTAGGAGGAAGCCATCTGAGAAACTGCTTCAGATAAAAACAAGAAAGAAACTTTATGAGAAACTCTTTTGGGATGTGTGCATTCATCTCCTAGAGTTAAGCCTTTCTTTGGATTCAGTAGTTTACAAGCACTGTTTTTGTAGAAACTCTGAAGAGATATTTGGGAGTGCATCGAGGCCTACGGTGATAAAGTAAACATATTCAAATAGAAACTAGAAAGAAAGTTTCTGAGCAACTGCTTAGTGATGTGTGTATTCATCTCAGAGAGTTAAAACTTTCTTTCAATTCAGCAGTTTGGAAATACTGTGTTTGTCCATTCTGGCATTGGACATTTCAGAGCTGATTGAGGCCAAAGGCAAAAAAAGCCAAGATCCCATGATAAACACTATAAGGAAGCCTTTTGAGAAATAGCTTTTTGATGTGTGAATTCATCTCACAGATTTAAACCTTTATTTTCATTCAACAAGTTGGAAATACTGTATTTGTAGAATCTGTGAAGGGATATTTGGGAGCACATTGAAGTCTTTGCTGAAAAAGGAAACATATTCAGATAAAAACAAGAAAGAAGCTTTCTGAGAAACTGCTTGGGATGTGTGCATTCACCTCCTAGAGTTAAACCTCTCTTTGGATTCAGCAGTTAAGAAACACTGTTTTTGTAGAAATGGTGAAGGAACACTTGGGAACACGTTCAGCCTCTGGTGATAAAGAAAACGTCTTCAGATAGAAAATAGAAAGAAGCTTTCAGAGAAACTACTTCATGATGTGTGTATTCATTTCACAGTGTTAAAACTTTCTTTCAATTAATCAATCTGGAAACCCTGTTTTTGTCCATTCTGCCAATGGACATTTTGAGCTATTTGAGGTCAAAAGTGAAAAAGCAAATATCCTAGAATAAAATCTAGAAGGAAGCTGTGTTGGAAACTGCTTTGTGATCTGTGAATTCATCTCGCAGAGTTAAACCTTTCTTTTCAGTCAGCAGTTTTGAAACACTGTTTTTGTAGAATCTGCACAGGAATATTTTGGATTGCATTGTGGCCTGTGGTGAAAAGGAAACATCATCAGATAAAAAGAAGAAAGAAACTTTCTGAGAAGCAGCTTTGTGATGTGAACATTCACCTCACAGAGGTATAACTTTCCTTGTAATCAGCAGTTTTGAAACATC
>NW_022308049.1:0-7287 GCF_002776525.5 Piliocolobus tephrosceles | reverse complement strand
ATATATTGGATGTTGGAAGCCATGAGAGTTTTTGACTTGCAATCCAGCCAAGATAATAGGATTTTCCATTTATAGTGTAATCTGATATATATTCGTTTTGTTTTCATACTTTTAAAAAATCTATTCTCTTTTACTCTGTGGTGATCTTTGCTTTTCTATTTGTGCATTGCTAGAATGTCAGCTGCTGTTTCCCTAGCACCTGAGATGTTACTCAACACTGTATAGCGCTGGTGTTGAGAACTGAGAGAATCTACTTAATAACCGCTCTTTTTGAGACTGCAGTTCTGAATTAAAAGGAAAGGAAAGGACAGGCAAAAGAATATAGACATCAGCTATTTTTACTGAAGCTCTGTTGGAGAACATGGATTTGGTGTCCAGGAACTTGAGAACTAATACTGCATCCCTAATACTTCACTAAGGTGTGCCTAAACAGCCCTGAAAGGGCTAGGAAGTCACAAGTCAGCCTCTTAATTGTTATGGGTGTCCTTCAAATATTAAGATAATATTGAGGATGCAGAATGGCTCCTTCCTCATGACGTTTTAAGAGATCTGGGCCAGGCACAGTGGCTCACGCCTGTAATCCCAGCACTTTGAGAGGCTGAGGCGAGTGCATCACCTGAGGTCAGAAGTTCCAGACCAGCCTGACCAAAATGGAGAAACCCCGTCTCAACTGAAAATACAAAATTAGCCAAGTGTGGTGGCCCATGCCTTTCATCCCAGCTACTTGGAAGGCTGAAGCAGGAGAACAGCTTGAACCTGGGAGGTGGAGGTTGCAGTGAGCTGAGATTTCACCATTCCACTCCAGCTGGGGCAACAAGAGCAAAACTCTGTCAAAAAAAGAGAGAGAGAGAGATGTGGAGGGAGATACTAAGCTGCGCAGGCTCTCATCTTGAAGTCAACAAATACGTAAGTTGTTATTCCTGCTTTGGTGAGAAGTCAATACATTTTTTCCATAAAATAATGAAAATTGTAGACCCATAACATAAGTTTTTAAAAATTTCTCCTAAAGATAGCTTGTGTATGTATGTGTTTTGAAATATATTTAATCTCTATATCTTGAAACAGTTTTTATAAATTCCACACAAGAGTCCTTAATGAAATAAGTGTGCTTTAATTTTCTTATAATATGTGTCCTTTTTTGTCCCTGGCACAGTCTGTATATGTCCATTTAAATTACTTTTAGTTCATGTTTGGGTTATAATCAGACACAAATATTCCCTAAAGTCCAAATCTTATTTTGATATTCGAGGAAGACTTTACATGGTAATAATATTAAGGGTTACAGCTGATTTCACTGAAACTTTGTAGATATTCTCTAATACCTTATTTTTTAGAAGGAATATCTGTTCTGCTTGAATGATAGACTACATAATACATGTACTGTCAGGTACATTCATGGAAGGGACAGGCAGATGGAGTCATATGTTACTGGAGTCTTGATGAACAGATGTAGGAAATAGTCCAAGGAATAAAAAAAAAGTTGATATTGAAAAGTGCTTGTTGAAGTCTGTAAATGTGCATTGAATTATAGCAGTAAAAACAGACACAGTGAAGTTTGGGAACTGGGGTCTAAATCCTGGAGTCCCCAGAATCATAGAGAACCTTGGTTAGGGGAGTAATTTTGTAAAAAAGCAAGAAGAGGCAGTGACAAGGCAGTATATAATTAAAAGTATTGTTGTGTCATTTTCTAGTTTTGTAATTTTGTCATATTTTTCAAACTGTGTTGATCATTTATGAAACTGATAAATAAACTATAATCAGCAGGGTTATTATAAGGGTAAAATAAGGAAATTTATGTATATCTGTAAGCACAATGTCACAATTAATACAAAGTTACCCTTTTTATTTTTCCTGGACTTTATGTACAAATGGGTCACTTAATTTTTTGTTTATGACACATAATTATCATTTGTACATAAAATATATTTAATTATTTTATATTTTTAGCAGGGAAATAATCCATACATGTTTTCACTCTGTCTCAAACACACGCATTCATATAAACTTATGTATCTATATACCTACATTTCTATGTATGAATATACACATGGACATCGGTATTTCTCAGCAAATATGTATCATGATAATCAGAGATATTACAACTAACAAAGACTAATATAAACCATGATTGCAAGAATTTTAGATACCACCTTAGTAAAATATCAGATTGAGCTGCTAAATTTCTCTCAGCCCTAAGTCATTGTGTATTTTCTGAGGATCCTAGAGGATTGTGACTGTATACACAGGACAGAAACACCGTGACCCAGGGTACTCCTGTGAATTTCTGATGCAGGGGATTTTAAGGGCTAGATCAGCAGGATGGGAGTGTTGACCCTCCAAGTGAAATAAATTCCTGAATTGATTATCCCCATCCTAAAACAGATTTTTTTTTTTTTTTTTTTGATACAGAGTATTGCTCTGTTGCCCTGGCTGTAGTGCAGTGTTAGGATCTCGGCTCACTGTAATTGCCTCCTGGGTTCAAGAGATTCTCCTGCTTCAGCCTCCTGAGTAGCTGGCATTACAGGCAAGCACCACCATGCCCAGCTAATTGGTGTATTTTTAGTAGAAATGGGGTTTCACCATTTTGGCCAGGCTGCTCTCGAACTCCTGACCTCAGGTGATCCACCTGCCTTCGCCTCCCAAAGGGCTGGGATTACAGGTGAGAGCAACTGTGCTGGACCCTAAAACAGATTCTTACTTGATTGATTTCCGAGTTCCAAGGGGAAATACAAAAGTCGAACTTGAGAGAAAGTAAAAGTGGAGTAAGGCTTCAGAAGGCTGTGATTGGTGTTGGAGAAACATTGCTAGGACATAAAGCTGGGATAATAAAATCTGAGAAATCCCACAGTGTTTATCTACAGGTGGAAATCATATCCCACATGTGGGCGGAGTCAGGGATCCCTGTGTTGTAAAATCAGGGAGGGAATTGAATATCTGGACTTGTGTCAATTAACATACAAAACTCAGTGCTTTTGATGTTCTCATTCACAAGCTATCTGTGTTCCTTCTTTGTCAGCCACCGTAGTCATAGGCTTCCTAATTTTGACCATGGGAAAAGAGGAGAGGCCTCTGCGTGTTTGTGTCTGTTGGTTAGGCTGTGGTGCAGGTGGTGTCACACTTCAGTGAAGGTCTGGCTTTTCATCACAGGTTGATCTGAAAATTGTGTACAAGGCTGGTGTCTCACGTGTTCTTTCTCCAACCTCAGCTTTTCTTAGTGCCTGAAGTGTCTGCAAGTGGAAATCCAGAAGAAGACAGAGAGAAACTGAGTTCTTGACAATGTATTTACTAGTGAGTAGCGGATGCCTCTTTCTACTGAAATTAGACCCATATTGCTGGCAAATGGGCAGTTTTCTCCAGTTTGCATGGGTGTTTCATTTTTATTCTTTTTGTTTGTTTGTTTTTATGATGCAAAACCCACCCAGCCTTGGTGTTCCAAGTGCAATCAGAAGACTTTCATGTATCCGGCCTCCAATTAAGTTTTCTGAGGACTCTAGGTTGGGTATCATGTGTCAAAGATTCCTAAATTATCAAAATAATTTCTAATATTACACTGCTTTATTCCAGCCCCTATTCAGGCTATTTACAAAAAAAAGACATGAGAGGTCTCATTTATGTATTTCTTTTTCTTCTATCCATCCTATCACCTCACAGGGAAATAATTGAGCCATTAACTGTACTGTTGGCTGAAATAGACTTAGGATTGTGATGAATGCAGGCAATAGAGATGCATGAAGAGCAGAAGATCACAGCCCAATAATGAGGCTGATGTTCTAGCAGCTGAGTTCAATAGGCCCGTGTGATAGGCCTTGGGCAAGAGCTGCACAGGGTTGAGGGAAAAGGAGGGTTTGATAAAATATATTTGTGCTTTTAAAAACTTTGCAAAAGGACAACTAAAGAAGTCATTATTATTCTTATCCCCATTCGTTTTACCTTTTGATAATTAACCTTTTTGCCTTCTGGTAACTGAAAGTAACATGTAACCTGCACGTTATGCACATGTACCCTAGAACTTAAAGTATAATAAAAAAAAAAAAAAAAAAAAGAAATACAATTACTTAATTATGGTTGCACACTCAGGAGAAGGAATATAGTAGATCGAGTACAATTTAGGGTTCTGTGGAAATACTTTATAAGGGCTGGTTAGAAAAAATAAAACAGTAAAGAGGCCTTTTTAGCCTTGAGCAAGCAAAGTGACAAGGTAAAGTTAAAAGAGAGGCAGTGATAACTGATGTTTGGATTGCCCAGAGAAAGTTGAGAACAGGAGGCTTCATATCACAGGAATCATCAGACTAAGACTTCCTCAGTATAGCAGCCTCAGCGGTCTCGTCTTGTGCTGCTGGACTCTCTTTAAGCCTTGCCCTGAACACCTGAATTACATAACATTAGAGTGACTATATATATGAATTGAATCCTATATTCTGCGTAAAACTTCTTCAGTTTTGAAGAATGCTGGAGCCTGGTTCATTACTTTCTAACTTTTTAATGAATAAGGGACCAATGACCTGTATTTAATAAATATTTGCTAGATAGGAAACATATTTTCTATTACTTCTTTAGATTATTCAAAGCACATAATAGGTCTTTTAACCATTTGATTGGTGAGAAACCTGTGGTTCATCCAGAGAAATAATTTATTTAATCACGGTCATGTTTAAAAAGTAGTAAATCATGGTTATTGGCCTTGTGACCAATCTGTAATTTACTTGAAATTCATGGTAAATTTGTTTTAAAAATATCTGGGCTATATTATGCCACACCTCATGCGATATTTCTTTATAGTAAAGTTTAATGGATTAACAGTGGGTATGTCTCTGTGAGTGAATCTGAAAGGCAGATACCAGCTTAGTATTGAGAATGAACTGGCTGGAAGCTAAAACAGTGAGTATTCTGCATACCCAGCTCCTACCTATGTCATCTCAGCCTTCCTTCTCTGGACATTAAAAGGGATTCTCTGTCTAAACTAAAATGTCTGTGATGTTTTAGAAGAAAGTGACTTTTGAAGATGTAGCTATTGACTTTACCCAGGAAGAGTGGACCATGATGGACACATCCAAGAGAAAGCTGTACAGAGATGTAATGCTGGAAAATGTCAGTCACCTGGTGTCCCTCGGTGAGTCCCTCAACATTCACATACGTATGTAGACACACTTTGACTCATTCATTCAATAAGTGTTGGAACAGCTTCCCCGTATCTCACTCTAATCTCTTCTCTGATTCTCTCACAGATCTTATCTGAAAAAAGTTTGAGCTCTCTAAATCTGTCTGAAAGAAATATCTTTATTTTATTTTATTTTATTTTGTTTTATTTAGTTTGTCACACAATTAGAATGTAATCTTGACAAGGATTTCATGTTTTCCTTGGTAGTCAGTCTCTAATACTCAGAACAGACTTGGGAACTTAATGAATATTTTCAATGTATTAAATTAAGTATTTTCTAAATAACTCTTCTGCTTTAGTCGCTATGCTTAGGCTGAGACTAATTAGTGAAAACAATAGCAGTATCTTTTCTGTATAGAACACCAATTATGTTTGTAAATCAAATGTGGTTTTTGTTGTTCTGCATGAGAATAATAATAAACATACTGTGCAGAGATTTAATTATTCTCTTTCTGAAAAGACTGTGTATTATGCATTGTGTCTTGGAACTTAGGCATGGACTCAGCATTCATAGGTCCTGACTGTTTTCAATTTCCTTTTCCTGAAGGACCTTTCGTTTGGATTTATTTTCTAGTCTCACGTTGGGTCAGAAAAATCCTGGGGAGTTTTCTGTGTTCTAGGTCTTGTGGCCTGAGCTGACCCTCAGTGTTTTTATTCTTCCTTGATAGCCTGCCTTACAGTTGGTGATAATGCACATTTATTGACAGTGAACTCAAAACACAAGTACTGTTTCCACTAACAGGGTACCAGACAAGCAAATCCTATGTGATTTTGCAGCTGGAGCAAGGAAAAGAGCTCTGGCGGGAAGGAAGAGAATTTCTTCAAGGCCAGAATTGGGGCAAGCAACAGGGTCCTGTGCTCTAATAGGAGGAGGTGCTTTGTCAATGAGTAATATCAGTCAAATATTAATTAGCAGCTTTATTAAATGAGTGGTAATTTCTAAAATGTAGGTTAAGCTACTGGAGCAGAATTCCTTAGATGTTATTATCACTTTGTTCATATGTCAGATGCTACTCTTGTGTCCTCTTGCCTTTTCTTTTACTTTTGGGAAAAGGATAATTCATGTACTTGTTGGGGTTAAACTGTCACATGCTGACTCTTTTCCCAATACGCCTGTGAAGACTATCCCTCTATTTACCTGCCTGATATCTCATCTCCATTTTAACTCCTTTCACTTTTTAACATTTTATGTTACCATAAACATAACATTTTATGTTACCATAATATCAAGGCAACAATTTATTTTTCAATTATTTCAGGCAAGGAAACTGCCCTTAAGAAAAAACACACGATATCCATGCATCCTATCAGAAAAGATGCATCCACAACTAAAACAATGGTGAGTTTTATAGCTGTATACACCAGTCATCTAAGTTAAAGACATGGTAATGGGTTAAGTTAGTAATGACACACAGTCACCTGAGTGTAATTAGGCTGGCATTAAGTGCTTTCTAAGCAAAAAAAAATTGATACTTTGAATTCAGTGAATAAAGTGACCTCTGTTCTAAACCATAACATGAGATCTTTAAAATAGAACAAGTGCATATACATTGCTCATGCTCAGACTTTGAAAGATATTGATGTCATCACAATTAATGGAATAACTCTGCAGTTGGGATCTTACAAAAGAGAAAAAATCTGTGTCTGCAGGAGATAATGTGTATGCAAGTGTCAATAGAGAAAAATGATGAGACAAGTCTCAATCATTTTAGGAGATTTATTTGCCAGAGTTAAGGACATGCACCTGGGGGACAGGTGTATATCTTTCTCCAAAGGTGATTTTTTTCTAAATTTAAAGGGGGAAAGGGTGGGATATTGAGAAGTACACAATTTTCATGTAAAAGATGGGTAGAAAAAAATAGTCATTCATGCATTTTTCTGGCTCAGTGAATCTGGATTTTGTTTACATGAGATGACATAAACAAATGAGGCAGAGGAATAATGCAGGAAAGCTGCATTTTATATAAGACAACATAGGCAAAATGGGGCAGGGAAACAAGCGGATATGCATTTGTGTCTGGTGAACTGGGGATGACTGCACCTGCAAAGACAAGCTATCAGTTTGCATTGCCATGGTGTCATTTTAACAGCTCATGAGGAATTTCCTTGTGGGCAAAATATGGGGGAGG
>NW_022308048.1:0-1443 GCF_002776525.5 Piliocolobus tephrosceles | reverse complement strand
TTGACTCGTCAGTTTGTTCTGTTGACTCGTCAGTTTGTTCTGTTAGTACGTCTTCTGTCAGTCCCTGTTTTTCCCCTTGTTTACTACTTCCCTCTTCATCAATACTTTTATTTGCGTTTAAATCAATTATGCTACTGAACTGTTTTAATTTTTTTTTTTACATTATTATATTCTTTGTTTGTGTTGTGTAGTATTATAATTTCTTTACGAAAATTATCAATACTTTTTCCTATTTTTAAAATATTTTCTAATGTTATACCTCCACTTGAATGTTTACCTTCTTCGTTTTTATCTCCATCCATATCGTCTCCATTATTATATTTTTTTTTTTTACTGACTGTAAATAGTTATCCGTCATTCCTTTTTCTTTTCCCCTCCCACTTGCTAAACCATTTTTGTTATGTACATACAAATTCGGGATATTGTCACTACTAGTTTTAATAATACTATTATTAAAGTTATTGTTGTTCATTTTTTTTTTTTTTTTTTCAATATTAACATTTTTTTGATCTTTTTGCATAATTTTTGTTACATAAACAGGCTCATTTTTTTTATTTTCACATTCCAAATCTTTCCTAACTTGTTTAATTTTTCCATTTCCATTTTTTTGTCTATTTTTACATGAACTATCTGTTGCAAAAAACTTTTTCAAAATTTCATTTTGTTCAATGATGTAATTCTTTCCATTTATATCATTTTTAACTATATCATATTTTTTTGTTTTTATACTTAACTTGTTTATTGAATTATTTAAATCATTTTGAAATATATTTAAAATGTTCTGTTCTTTTTTGTTTTTTTTTTTTTTAAAGATTTATGTCGTATATGTTTTTTTTTGTTTTCTGTTTGGTCTTCTTCTACTAACTCATTATTACTGCTTTTTTCTTCTTCTTCTTCTTCTTCATTTTTTTCATATTTGTTATATTTTCGTATAATGTTATTACCTTGTTTCGTTTCTTTTTCATTATTTTTATTTTGCGCGATGAGTTGATTTTTTTTTTTTCTTTTTTCTCTTTTCCATGTTGTATTAACAGAATGGTGATTATCAAGGCTACTACTGTTAATAAACTTTTTCTTTTTAAATTTTTCACGTAGTTGTTTTACATCTTTTTTACTATACTTTTTTTTTTAACAAATTTTTATGTATTAAACTTTTTGGCACCTTTCTGTTGCTATTACCTATCGTCTTGTATTTTGTTAAATTATTTCGGTACCCATTCTCATTGTATCTGCCGTTTTTATTTGTATAGCTTAAGTGAACTCTATTTATATGTTTACATTTATATGTATAACATATATATATTTTTTTTAATAAATTTTTATTAACAAAAAAAGTGGAAGGAGGACTAGGTTGAAAAAAAACAGCGATGTGTTTCTCTTTAAACAACTGTTTGTGTTAGTATTATATGTAAACTTTAAAAAAAAAAGCAATGAAAAAAAAAA
>NW_022308043.1:0-1341 GCF_002776525.5 Piliocolobus tephrosceles | reverse complement strand
GAATTTGAGCTTGAGCTTGAATCTTCATTTTTCACATCTTCTTTTTTCGCTTTTTCTTTTTTCGCTTCTTCTTTTTTTACTGGATTTACTTTATTTTTATTATTTTTTTTATTTGCATTTGTTTCAACAATTTCCTTGGTTTTTTCTTGTGATTTTACTATTTTTTTATTTGCTTTTGTTTTCTTATTCTTGTTGTTTATTTCTTTTTTTGTTACAGCCACAGATGACGTCGACTCACTCTCAGCTTCCGTGGACTCAGTGAATTTTACATCTACTTTGCTTTCTGTTTTTTCTGAATATAAAAAAAGTAAAATAAATAAAAAAAAAGCATATGTAAATATATATATAAAACGAAATAAATAGTGTTAATGCGCGTTAATGTATACAGATGTGGGTGTATATATAGATATGTACACGTATATGCTCACGTAAATTTCTAGTACAAAAACACATGTGTATATATATATATATATAAATTTATTAGCTACAATTCTGTGATGTCGCGCGCATCCATTTCTAATTATTTCGTTTTTTTTTTTTAATTTTTATACGAATAAGAAAAACGATATAAGGAAATAAATAAAAGCATATGCGAAAAACGCAAAATGCAACTCGGATGCGTTATAATGTAGCAAGAAATGTTTTGAATGGGTATATATACAAACTTATTTAGGCACATATATATATATATATATATATTTCTTTTCAGAGATCTTGGTGAAGAAGTGTTATCATCAACTTTTAATCAGTTATAAGTCGTTTCATCATTAAAAAAATATATACATATATATATATATTAATACGTTTGTATGTATACATGTTTACATATCTATAACTTCTTGATGCACAATAAATACATATATAAATGTATATAGGTGCATAAGTATCGCACAATGTCATATTTCTTTATAAAAAAATGTAGTTGTACGTATTGTACATATGTATATAAATATATAAATCCACTAATATACTAACAAGCGCATAAACATATATTTATATATTTGTCAATGTACATATATATACTCACCTGCATTTTTTTCAGTTTTTTTTACTTCCCCCTTTTTAAAAAAGCTTTTACTAAATATTTTATTAACCATTTTTTTGTTTTTTTAAAATAAAAAGATGAAAAGTATGATTGTAGGCCTTAAAATAATTCTTGTAACTTATGTTTGTTACAACAGGGAGATATAGTTGTTACTAAAATTAATTTTTAAAAAAATAAAAATATGCAAAATATAAAATGTTATAAAAATAAATAAAAGTGATTTAAATGAAATTAAATATGTTTTAATCTGTTCGTAAAAATAAACAAAATCGTTTTAAACTTTTAACAAAACTATA
>NW_022308041.1:7467-13296 GCF_002776525.5 Piliocolobus tephrosceles | reverse complement strand
AGTTGGATTCCTAGGTATTTTATTCTCTTTGAAGCAATTGTGAATGGAAGTTCATTCCTGATTTGGCTCTCTGCTTGTCTGTTACTGGTGTATAAGAATGCTTGTGATTTTTGCACATTAATTTTGTATCCTGAGACTTTGCTGAAGTTGCTTATCAGCTTAAGAAGATTTTGGGCTGAGACGATGGGGTTTTCTAAATACACAATCATGTCATCTGCAAACAGGGACAATTTGACTTCCTCTTTTCCTAACTGAATACCCTTGATTTCTTTCTCTTGCCTGATTGCCCTAGCCAGAACTTCCAACACTATGTTGAATAGGAGTGGTGAGAGAGGGCATCCCTGTCTTGTGCCAGTTTTCAAAGGGAACTTTTCCAGTTTTTGCCCATTCAGTATGATATTAGCTGTGGGTTTGTCATAAATAGCTCTTATTATTTTGAGGTACGTTCCATCAATACCGAATTTGTTGAGCGTTTTTAGCATGAAGGGCTGTTGAATTTTGTCAAAAGCCTTTTCTGCATCTATTGAGATAATCATGTGGTTCTTGTCTTTGGTTCTGTTGATATGCTGGATTACGTTGATTGATTTGCGAATGTTGAACCAGCCTTGCATCCCAGGGATGAAGCCCACTTGATCATGGTGGATAAGCTTTTTGATGTGCTGCTGAATCCGGTTTGCCAGGATTTTATTGAGGATTTTTGCATCGATGTTCATCAGGGAGATTGGTCTAAAATTCTCTTTTTTTGTTGTGTCTCTGCCAGGCTTTGGTATCAGGATGATGCTGGCCTCATAAAATGAGTTAGGGAGGATTCCCTCTTTTTCTATTGATTGGAATAGTTTCAGAAGGAATGGTACCAGCTCCTCCTTGTACCTCTGGTAGAATTCAGCTGTGAATCCATCTGGTCCTGGGCTTTTTTTGGTGGGCAGGCTATTAATTGTTGCCTCAATTTCAGAGGCTGCTATTGGTCTATTCAGGGATTCAACTTCTTCCTGGTTTAGTCTTGGAAGAGTGTACACGTCCAGGAAATTATCCATTTCTTCTAGATTTTCTAGTTGATTTGCGTAGAGGTGTTTATAGTATTCTCTGATGGTAGTTTGTATTTCTGTGGGGTCGGTGGTGATATCCCCTTTATCATTTTTTATTGCGTCTATTTGATTCCTCTCTCTTTTCTTCTTTATTAATCTTGCTAGCGGTCTGTCAATTTTGTTGATCTTTTCAAAAAACCAACTCCTGGATTCATGGATTTTTTGGAGGGTTTTTTGTGTCTCTATCTCCTTCAGTTCTGCTCTGATCTTAGTTATTTCTTGCCTTCTGCTAGCTTTTGAATGTGTTTGCTCTTGCCTCTCTAGTTCTTTTAATTGTGATGTTAGAGTGTCAATTTTAGATCTTTCCTGCTTTCTCTTGTGGGCACTTAGTGCTATAAATTTCCCTCTACATACTGCTTTAAATGTGTCCCAGAGATTCTGGTATGTTGTATCTTTGTTCTCATTGGATTCAAAGAACATCTTTATTTCTGCTTTCATTTCGTTATGTACCCAGTAGTCATTCAGGAGCAGGTTGTTCAGTTTCCATGTAGTTGAGCGGTTTTGATTGAATTTCTTAGTCCTGAGTTCTAGTTTGATTGCACTGTGGTCAGAGAGACAGTTTGTTATAATTTCTGTTCTTTTACATTTGCTGAGGAGTGCTTTACTTCCAATTATGTGGTCAATTTTGGAATAAGTGTGATGTGGTGCTGAGAAGAATGTATATTCTGTTGACTTGGGGTGGAGAGTTCTATAGATGTCTATTAGGTCCGCTTGGTGCAGAGATGAGTTCAATTCCTGGATATCCTTGTTAACTTTCTGTCTCGTTGATCTGTCTAATGTTGACAGTGGAGTGTTGAAGTCTCCCATTATTATTGTATGGGAGTCTAAGTCTCTTTGTAAGTCTCTAAGGACTTGCTTTATGAATCTGGGTGCTCCTGTATTAGGTGCATATATATTTAGGATAGTTAGCTCTTCCTGTTGGATTGATCCCTTTACCATTATGTAATGGCCTTCTTTGTCTCTTTTGATCTTTGATGGTTTAAAGTCTGTTTTATCAGAGACTAGGATTGCAACCCCTGCTTTTTTTTGTTCTCCATTTGCTTGGTAGATCTTCCTCCATCCTTTTATTTTGAGCCTATGTATGTCTCTGCATGTGAGATGGGTCTCCTGAAGACAGCAGACTGATGGGTCTTGACTCTTTATCCAGTTTGCCAGTCTGTGTCTTTTAATTGGAGCATTTAGTCCATTTACATTTAAGGTTAATATTGTTATGTGTGATCTTGATCCTGCCATTATGATATTAACTGGTTATTTTGCTCATTAGTTGATGCAGTTTCTTCCTAGGCTCGATGGTCTTTACATTTTGGCATGTTTTTGCAGTGGCTGGTACCGGTTGTTCCTTTCCATGTTTAGGGCTTCCTTCAGGGTCTCTTGTAAGGCAGGCCTGGTGGTGACATAATCTCTAAGCATTTGCTTATCTGTAAAGAATTTTATTTCTCCTTCACTTATGAAACTTAGTTTGGCTGGATATGAAATTCTGGGTTTAAAATGCTTTTCTTTAAGAACGTTGAATATTGGCCCCCACTCTCTTCTGGCTTGTAGAGTTTCTGCCGAGAGATCTGCTGTCAGTCTGATGGGCTTCCCTTTGTGGGTAACCCGACCTTTCTCTCTGGCTGCCCTTAAGATTTTTTCCTTCATTTCAACTTTGGTGAATCTGGCAATTATGTGTCTTGGAGTTGCTCTTCTGGAGGAGTATCTTTGTGGCGTTCTCTGTATTTCCTGAATTTGAATGTTGGCCTGCCCTGCTAGGTTGGGGAAGTTCTCCTGGATGATATCCTGTAGAGTGTTTTCCAATTTGGTTCCATTTTCCCCCTCACTTTCAGGCACCCCAATCAGACGTAGATTTGGTCTTTTGACATAATCCCATACTTCTTGCAGGCTTTGTTCATTTCTTTTTCTTCTTTTTTCTTTTGGTTTCTCTTCTCGCTTCATTTCATTCATTTGATCCTCAATCGCTGATACTCTTTCTTCCAGTTGATCGAGTCGGTTACTGAAGCTTGTGCATTTGTCACGTATTTCTCGTGACATGGTTTTCATCTCTGTCATTTCGTTTATGACCTTCTCTGCATTAATTAGTCTAGCTGTCAATTCTTCCACTTTTTTTTCAAGATTTTTAGTTTCTTTGCGCTGGGTACGTAATTCCTCCTTTAGCTCTGAGAGGTTTGATGGACTGAAGCCTTCTTCTCTCATCTCATCAAAATCATTCTCTGACCAGCTTTGATCCGTTGCTGGCGATGGGCTGTGCTCCTTTGCAGGAGGAGATGCGCTCTTATTTTTTGAATTTCCAGCTTTTCTGCCCTGCTTTTTCCCCATCTTTGTGGTTTTATCTGTCACTGGTCTTTGATGATGGTGACGTACTGATGGGGTTTTGATTTAGGTGTCGTTCCTGTTTGATAGGTTTCCTTCTGACTGTCAGGACCCTCAGCTATAGGTCTGTTGGAGATTGCTTGAGATCCACTCCAGACCCTGTTTGCCTGGGTATCAGCAGCAGAGGTTGCAGAAGATAGAATATTGCTGAACAGCGAGTGCACCTGTCTGATTCTTGCTTTGGAAGCTTCCTCTCAGGGGTGTACTCCACCCTGTGAGGTGTGGGGTGTCAGACTGCCCCTAGTGGGGGATGTCTCCCAGTTAGGCTACTCAGGGGTCAGTGACTCACTTGAGCAGGCAGACTGCCCCTTCTCAGATCTCAACCTCCGTGTTGGGAGATCCCCTGCTCTCTTCAAAGCTGTCAGACAGAGTCGTTCGCGTTTCACAGGCTTCTACTCCTTTAGCTGAGCCCTGTCCCCAGAGGCGCAGTCTACAGAGACAGGCAGGTTTCCTTGAGCTGCTGTGAGCTCCACCCAGTTCCAGCTTCCCAGGCTTTAGTTACCTACTTAAGCCTCAGCGATGGCGGGCGCCCCTCCCCCAGCCTCGCTGCTGCCTTGCGGTTAGATTGCCGCAGACTGCTGTGTTAGCAAGGAGAGAGGCTCCGTGGGCGTGGGACCCTCCTGGCCAGGTGTGGGATACAATCTCCGGTGTGCCGGTGTTACAGCGCAGTATTGGGGTGGGAGTTACCCGATTTTCCAGGTGTTGTGTGTCTCAGTTCCCCTGGCTAGGAAAAGGGACTCCCTTCCCCCTCGCGCTTCCCAGGTGAGGCGATGCCTCGCCCTGCTTCAGCTCTCGCTGGTCGGGCTGCAGCAGCTGACCAGCACCGATTGTCCGGCGCTCCCGAGTGAGATGACCCCAGTACCTCAGTTGAAAATGCAGAAATCGCCGGTCTTCTGTGTCGCTCGCGCTGGGAGTTGGAGACTGAAGCTGCTCCTATTCGGCCATCTTGCTCCGCCCTCCCAACATTCTTAAAGAAAAGAATTTTCAAACCAGAATTTCATATCCAGCCAAACTAAGTTTCATAAGTGAAGGACAAATAAAATCCTTTACAGACCAGCAAATGCTTAGAGATTTTGTCACAACCAGGCCTGTCCTACAAGAGATCCTGAAGGAAGCACTAAACATGGAAAGGGACAACCGGTACCAGCCATTGCAAAAACATACCAAAATGTAAAGTCTTTCGATGCTAGAAAGAAACTGCATGAACTATCAAGCAAAATAACCATCTAATATCATAATGACAGGATCAAGTTCACACATAACAATATTAACCTTAAATGTAAATGGACTAAATGGTCCAATTAAAAGACACAGACTGGCAAATTAGATAAAGAGTCAAGACCCCTCAGTTTGCTATATTCAGGAGACCCATCTCACGTGCAAAGACACACATAGGCTCAAAATAAAGGAATGGAGGAAGATCTACCAAGCAAATGAAAAACAAAAAAAAGCAGGGTTTGCACTCCTAGTCTCTGATAAAACAGACTGTAAACCATCAAAGATCAAATTACAGATAGAATTTTTTAAAATCTAAACTGTATGCTACCTAAAAGGGCACATTTTAAATTTAAAGACACAAATAGGTTGAAATAAAAAGTTGTAAGAAGATATACAATGCAAACAGTAACGATTAGAAAGGTAAAATGGCAATACTAATAAAAGACATTACAGAATATTTTTAAAATGTTATTAAAGACAAAGAGGGACATTGTATATCATAAAAGTAACTATCATAAATATATAACATTTATAAATATATATGCACACATAATCAAAACCCAAAAAACATAAAGAAATAACAGACAAAAATGGAAGGAGAAATAGACATTTCAACAATAGTGAGCAGATACCTCTTTACTCCACTTTTAATAGTAGACAAAAACATAGTGAAAAATAGGATGAGTGATTAAGACCAGGAATACAATTAAAAACAAGAGAGTGGCCAGGTGCAATGTCTCACACCTGTAATCACAGTACTTTGGGAAGCCAAGGCGGGCAGATCATGAGGTCAGGAGTTTGAGACCAGCCTGACCAACATGGTGAAACCCCATCTCTAATGAAATACAAAAATTAGCCAGGTGTGGTGGCACTTTGAGCCTGTAATCCCAACTACTCAGGAGGCTGAGGCAGGAGAATAGCTTGAACCGCAGAGGTGGAGGTTGCAGTGAGCCAAGATGGCACCACTGCACTCCAGTCTGGGTGACAAAAGCAAAACTCTGTCTGGAGAGAAGGAAAGAAAGAAAGAGAGACAGAGAGAGGAAAGAAAGAGAGAAATAAAGAGAAAAGAAAGAGAGCGAGAAAGAAAAGAAAGAAAGAAAAGAAAAGGAAAGAGAAAGAAAGAAAGAAAGAAAGAAAGAAAGAAAGAAAGAAAGAAAGA
>NW_022308041.1:0-7457 GCF_002776525.5 Piliocolobus tephrosceles | reverse complement strand
GAAAGAAAGAAAGAAAGAAAGAAAGAAAGAAAGAAAGAAAGAAAGAAGAAAGAAAAAAGAAAGAAAGAAAGAAAGGTAGGTAAGGACAGAGAAACAAGAGAGGATTAAAAGTAAACTAAGCAACCAGTGGGGCTGTAATGTAAGGTGTTAACAAATAATACATTTTAATCAGCTTATTGCATTTCCTAGAGAGTTAGGTGATCCATATTAGGGGCTCAGTCAGAGGTTCAGTCAGAGAAACAGAAAATTCATTCATTCTCTCCACTGCTCATCTTTTTCATTCTGTCACTCATCCATTCCGTTTCATTTTATCTCATATAGTCAGTTACATTTGGCATAATTCGTAAATGAGTTTCTAATTTCAAGAACATCAAAATGGTTGTTTTTATATTCATCATTTTTTCCCCATCTCATTCTTGTATTATGTGTAAAATGAGACAGTCAGGATGAACCCAGAAGAGATTACGTCAGGTAAAATAAGCCAGGCACAGAAAGCAAAACACCATATGATCTTCCATACAGGGAAAATGAAAAAAAGTAATTGAATTTGGAAAAGTAGAGAGCAGAACTATGGTTACCATATTCTAGGCATGGGGATGAGGTGAATGAAGGAATGATCAAAGGGCATAAAGCTTCAGCTAGAAAGGAAAACTAAGCTTTGAGATCTATTGCACAACAAGATGACTATAGTCAATAATAACGTATTGATATTTCAAAATAAGTAACAGAGTAAATTTCAAATGTATCACTACAAAAAATGTTAAGTGAGATGAAAGATATTATAATTAGTTGAATTTAATCATTCCACATTATATATATATTCAAAAATATTACATTATATTACATAAATGTAATGCAATTATGATTGTTCAAATTAACATTCACAAAAAATATACATTCTAAATTTTTAAATTATGAATATATTATTTAACCCTGAAATTCTAAATCTAGGAATCTGTCATGCAGAAATATTTGCACAAGATGACATATATGTACAGTACGTTCCCTCCAGTACTTAAGTGGCTATCAATCAGTGAACACTTAACTTGAATAAAAGGTAGGAGGTATAGAGCCATTACAAAGAAAGGATAGATCCAAAGGAAAATAAATAATTTTATTTACATGATACGTGAATGCATACGTTCAATGCAGCACTAGTCACATGGCAGAGACACGGACACAGCCTAAATGCCCATCAATGATAGACTGGATAAACAAAATGTGGTACGTATACACCATGGAACACTATGCAACCATAAAAAAGAATGAGATCATTTCCTTTGAGGAAACATGGACAGAGCTGGAAGCCATTATCCTTGCAAACAAACACAGGAACAGGAAACCAAACACTGCATGTTCTCACTTATAAATGGGAGCTGAATGATGAGAACACATGGACATGTGATGGGGAAGGACACACATGGGGGCCTGTTGGAGGGTGGGGTGTGGCAGGAAGGAGAGCATCAGGAAGAATAGCTAATGAATTCTGGTCTTAAAACCTATGTGACGGGATGATCTGTGCAGCAAATCACTACCTGTGTAATAAGCCTGTGCATCCTGCACGTGTACCCCTGCACTTAAAACAAAAGTTGAAGAAAAAAATAAAAGAAAGGGTAGATTATAGGCAATATTGAATGTTCTTTATGTCACATTAATAAATAAAAAAACAAGTTTCAGGAAAAAACAAAGTATAATACCCTTCTTTGGAATTAAAATACATGTAGATTTCTGTAAACAGAAAAAATAATCTGAAAGAATACACAGAGTTCACAGAATTTCCAATTCTGGAAATTGTCATTTTCACTCTATATGTTGTTGACTAACATTTCACAATAATATTTTCATGTATTAATCACAGTAAGCCCTCAGTATCTGTGAGTTCTGCATTTGCAGATTCAGTCAAACATGAATGGAAAATCTTTGGAATAAAATAATTTTTAAAATGATTAAAAATATATAATATTTAAAAACAATACAACTATTTACATAGCATTTACTCTATATTAGATATTATATTTAATCTAGAGATAATTTAAAGTACATAGAAAGATGTGCATAGATTATATGCAAATACTACACCATTTTATATAACGTACTTCAACATCCATGGATTTTTGGTATCTGTTAGGGACAGTGGAAACAAATCCCCCTGAGATATTCTGGAGTGACTATATGTGGTTCAAAATTAATTTTAAAATAAGCATATTGATACAAAATATCAAGTTACAAGATTTTTGTATCATTCAAAATATTTGAATTGATCAGAAATTTGATATACTATCTGATCCTTTTAGAGTATGCTTTAAGACACTTATTTCATATATTAAAATCTATAAATAAATATATAAAATATGGCTGGGCGCGGTGGCTCAAGCCTGTAATCCCAGCACTTTGGGAGGCCGAGATGGGCGGATCACGAGGTCAGGAGATCAAGACCATCCTGGCTAAGACAGTGAAACCCCGTCTCTACTAAAACAAAAAAATACAAAAAAAAAAAAATATATATATATATATAAAATATATTACTTTAAATTCTTTCATTATACTTTAAGTTCTAGGGTACATGTGGTTCAAAATTAATTTTAGAATAAGCATATTGATGCAAAATAACAAGTTACAAGATTTTTGTATCATTCAAAATATTTGAATTGACCAGAAATTTGATATATTATCTGATCCCTTTAGAGTATGCTTTAAGACACATATTTCATATATTAAAATCTATAAATAAATATATATAATATTAATTTAAATTTTTTATTATACTTTAAGTTCTAGGGTACATGTGCACAACGTGCAAGTTTGTTACATATGTATACATATGCCATGTTGGTGTGCTGCACCCATTAGCTCATCATTTACATTAGGTATATATCCAAATGCTATGCATCCCCCCAATCCCTCCCCACAATAAGACCCAGTGTGTGATGTTCCCCTTCCTGAGTCCAGGTGATCTCATTGTTCAATTCCCACCTATGAGTGAGAACATGTGGTGTTTGGTTTTCTGTTCTTGTGATAGTTTGCTGAGAATGATGATTTCCAGCTGCATCCATGTCCCTACAAAGGACACGAACTCATCCTTTTTTATGGCTGCATAGTATTCCATGGTGTATATGTGCCACATTTTCTTAATCCAGTCTGTCACTGATGGACATTTGGGTTGACTCCAAGTCTTTGCTATTGTGAATAGTGCCACAATAAACATACGTGTGCATGTGCCTTTATAGCAGCATGACTTATAATCCTTTGAGTATATACCCAGTAATGGGATGGCTGGGTCAAATGGTATTTCTAGTTCTAGATCCTAAAGGAATTGTCACACCTTTTTCCATAATGGTTGAACTAGTTTACAGTCCCACCAACAGTGTAAAAGTGTTTCTATTTATCCACATCCTCTCCATCACCTGATGTTCCCTGAGTTTTTAACGATTGTCATTCTAACTGGTGTGAGATGGTATCTCATTGTGGTTTTGATTTGCATTTCTCAGATGGTGAGTGATGATGAGCAATTTTTCATGTGTCTGTTGGCTGTATGAATGTCCTCTTTTGAGAAATGTCTGTTCACATCCTTTGCCCACATTTTAATGGGATTGTTTGTTTTTTTCTTGTAAATTTGATTGAGTTATTGATAGGATCTGGGCATTAGCCTTTTGCCAGATCAGTAGATGGCAAACATTTTGTCCCATTCTGTAGGTTGCCTGTTCACTTTGACAGCAGTTTCTTTTGTTGTGCAGGAGCTCTTTAGTTTCATTAGATCCCATTTGTCAGTTTTGGCTTTTGCTGTCATTGCTTTTGGTGTTTTAGACATGAAGTCCTTGTCCATGCCTATGTCCTAAATGGTATTACCTAGGTTTTCTTCTAGGGTTTTTATGGTTTTAGCTCTAGCATTTAAGTGTCTAATCCATCTTGAATTAATTTTTGCATAAGGAGTAAGGAAAAGATCCAGTTTCAGCTTTCTACTTATGGCTAGCCAATTTTCCCAGCACCATTTATTAAATAGGGAATCCTTTACTCATTTCTTGTTTGTCTCAGGTTTGTCAAAGATCAGATGGCTGTAGATGCGTGGTATGATTTCTGAGGGCTCTGTTCTGTTCCATTGGTCTATATCTCTGTTTTGGTATCAGTACCATGCTGTTTTGGTTACTGTAGCCTTGTAATATAGTTTGAAGTCAGGTAGCATGATGCCTCCAGCTTTGTTCTTTTGGCTTAGGATTGTCTTGGCAATGCAGGGTCTTTTTTGGTTCCATATGAACTTTAAAGCAGTTTTTTTCCAATTCTGTGAAGGAAGTTGTTGGTAGCTTAATGGGGATGGAATTGAATCTATAAATTACCTTGGGCAGTGTGGCCATTTTCACAATATTGGTTCTCCTTATTCATGAGCATGGTATGTTCTTTTGTTTGTTTGTGTCCTCTTTTATTTCACTGAGCAGTGGTTTATAGTTCTCCTTGAAGAGGTCCTTTACATCCCTTTTACGTTGGATTCCTAGGTATTTTATTCTCTTTGAAGCTATTGTAAAAGGGAGTTCATTCATGATTTGGTTCTCTGTTTGTCTGTAACTGGGGTATAACAATGCTTGTGATTTTTGCACATTGATTTTGTATCCTGAGACTTTGCTGAAGTTAGCAGCTTCAGGAGATTTTGGGCTGAGATAATAGGGTTTTCCAAACATACAGTCATGTCATCTGAAAACAGGGATGATTTGACTTCTTCATTTCCTAACTGAATACCCTTTATTTCTTTCTGTTGCCTGACTGCCCTAGCCAGAACTTCCAATGCTATGTTGAATAGGAGCGGTGAGAGAGAGCATCCCTGTCTTGTGCCAGTTTTCAAAGGGAATGCTTCCAGTTTTTGCCCATTCTGTATGATGTTGTCTGTGAGTTTGTCACAAATAGCTCTTATTATTTTGAGATATGTTCCATCAATACCTAGTTTATTAAGAGTTTTTAGCATGAAAAGCTGTTGAATTTTATCAAAGGACTTTTCTGTGTTTATTGAGATAATCATGTGATTTTTGCCTTTGGTTCTGTTAATGTGATGGGTTACGTTTAGTGGTTTGCATATGTTGAACCAGTCTTGAATCCCAGAGTTGAAGCCCACTTGATCATGGTGGATAAACTTTTTGACGTCCTGCTGGATTTGGTTTGCCAGTATTTTACTGAGGATTTTTTCATCAATGTTCATCAGGTATATTGGTCTAAAATTCTCTTTTTCTGTCGTATCTCTGTCAGGCTTTGGTATCAGGATGATGTTGGCCTTGTAAAATGAGTTACGGAGGATTCCCTCTTTTTCTATTGATTGAAATAGTTTCAGAAGGAATGGTACCAACTCCTCCTTGTACCTCTGGTAGAATTCAGCTGCAAATGCATCTGGTCCTGTACTTTTTTGGTAGATAGGCTATTAATTATTGCCTCAATTTCAGATCCTGCTGTTTGTCTGTTCAGGGATTCAACTTCCTCCTGGTTTAGTCTTGGGAGAGTGTAAGCATCCAGGAAATTATCCATTTCTTCTAAATTTTCTAGTTTATTTGCATAGAGGTGTTTATAGTATTCTCTGATAGTAGTTTGTATTTCTGTGGGGTCAGCGATGATATCCCCTTTGTCATTTTTTATTGTGTCTATTTGATTCTTCTCTCTTTTCTTCTTTATTAGTCTTCCTAGCAGTCTATCAATTTTGCTGATCTTTTCAAAAACCAGCTCCTGGATTCATTGATTTTTTGAAAGGTCTTTTGTGTCTCTATCTCCTTCAGTTCTGCTGTGATCTTAGTTAGTTCTTGTTTTCTGCTAGCTTTTGAATGTGTTTGCTCTTGCTTTTCTAGTTACTTTAATTGTGATGTTAGGGTGTCAACTTTAGATATTTCCAGCTTTCTCTTGTGGGCATTTAGTGCTATAAATTTCCCTCTACACACTGCTTTAAATGTGTCCCAGAGATTCTGGTATGTTGTATCTTTGTTCTCATTGGTTTCGAAGAACATCTTTATTTCGGCCTTCATTTCGTTATGTACCCAGTAGTCATTCAGGAGCAGGTTGTTCAGGTTCCATGTAGCTGAGTGGTTTTGATTGAGTTTCTTAGTTCTGAGTTCTAGTTTGATTACACTGTAGTTTGAGAGACAGTTTGTTATAATTTCTGTTCTTTCACATTTGCTGAGGAGTGCTTTTCTTCCTACTATGTGGTCAATTTTTGAATAAGTGTGATGTGGTGCTGAGAAGAATGTATATTCTGTTACTTTGGGGTGGAGAGTTCTGTAGATGTCTATTAGGTCCTCTTGGTGCAGAGTTGAGTTCAATTCCTGGATATCCTTGCTAACTTTCTGTCTCAATGATCTGTCTAATGTTGACAGTGAGGTGTTAAAGTCTCCCATTATTATTGTATGGGAGTCTAAGTCTCTTTGTAAGTCTCTAAGGACTTGCTTTATGAATCTGGGTGCTCCTGTATTGGGTGCATATATATTTAGGATAATCAGCTCTTCCTGATGAATTCATCCCTTTACCATTACGTAATGGCCTTCTTTGTCTCATTTGATCTTTGATGGTTTAAAGTCTGTTTTATCAGAGACTAGGATTGCAATCCCTGCTTTTCCGTTTTCCATTTGCTTGGTAGATCTTCCTCCATTCCTTTATTTTGAGCCTATGTGTGTCTCTGCATGTGAGATGGGTCTCCTGAATACAGCAAACTGATGCATCTTTACTCTTTGTCTAATTTGCCAGTCTGTGTCTTTTAATTGGACAATTTGGCCCATTTACATTTAAGGTTAATATTGTTATGGGTGAACTTGATCCTGTCATTATGATATTAGATGGTTTTTTTGCTTGTTAGTTGATGCACTTTCTTCCTAGCATTGATGGACTTTACATTTTAGCATGTTTTTGCAATGGCTGATACCTGTTGTTCCTTTCCATGTTTAATGCTTTCTTCAGGATCTCTTGTAGGAAAGGCCTGGTGATGACAAAATCTCTAAGTATTTGCTTGTCTCTGAGGATTTTATTTGTCCTTCACTTATGAAACTTAGTTTGTTTGGATATGAAATTCTGGTTTGAAAATTCTTTTCTTTAAGAATGTTGAATATTGGCACCCACTCTCTTCTGGCTTGCAGTTTCTGCTGAGAGGTCTACTGTTAATCTGATGGGCTTCCTTTTGTGTGTAACCTGACCTTTCTCTCTGGCTGCCCTTAAGTTTTTTCCTTCATTTCCACTTTGGTGAATCTGACAATTATGTGTCTTGGAGTTGCTCTTCTCAACGAGTATCTTTGTGGCATTCTCTGTATTTCCTGAATTTGAATGTTGGCCTGCCTTCTAGGTTGGGGAAGTTCTCCTGGATGATATCCTGCAGAGTGTTTTCCAATTTGGTTCCATTTTCCCCCTCACTTTCAGGCACCCCAATCAGACATAGATTTGGTCTTTTCACATAATCCCATATTTCTTGGAGGCTTTGTTCATTTCTTTTTACTCTTTTTTCTCTA
>NW_022308040.1:0-1484 GCF_002776525.5 Piliocolobus tephrosceles | reverse complement strand
TTTCTTTTTTTTTTTTCCCGTGATTTATAATTTTTCTTTTTTTTTGGAGGAAGGTTTCAAATTATAGATAAATGTAATAATTTTTTTTTTGGTATATTAATATGGCAAAAATGTCCTTTTAAATATGTATAAAAAATATTAGCAAATTTAATACAATCACTTAAAATAGTTAAATAAACCCCTTGAAATAATGAACCGATATATGTGTTCAATTTACATATATATCCATATGTGGCTTAATTTTACAAAATATTTAGTGATTTTTTTTATTTTATTTTATTTTTTTTTTTTTTATTCACTTTCAAGTAAATGCACTGAGGCAACCATATATTTATAAATTTGAATTATATGCGTATTTCTGTTTTTTCAAAATGTGTTTATTTTATTTATTTTCCTTTTTTTTAATAACAAACATATTTATAAAAGAAATGGCTATATATTTCTTTAAAATATATCTATATTTTTCGTTTTTATTTTATTTTTGTTTTTAACCTTACAACTGAATATTCCTTTTTAAAATATTAAAATTACATGAACTGATATTTGTTTTGAAAAATAAAAAAAATAGCAATTGTAAAAAAAAAGTAAAACAAATGATATAAAAAAAGTAAAACAAATAACATAAAAAAGGTAAAAAAAAAAAAAAAAAAAAAAAAAAAAAAAAAAAAAATGATTTTTCATGCTTCCTTTGAATACAGAACGGTAGATTCACAAGTTAATCGATAATTGCACTATGTATGTACATGTGTGCGAACACACACACGTGATGTATTAAAATGAATTAAAAAATTATCCTTACTTGTAAATATATTTATTAACAATTTTTATTCATGGCATAATATTTTATTATTTCACTCATATAACTTTTTTTTTTTTTTTTATAAGAATTAATATTGAATGTGGTGGTTTTTGCTTTTCTATTTTTACCGAAGTCAAACAATTTTTTCATAATAACCTTTGGTTTTATTTGTTTGTTCATAAATAATAAAAAACTTGGTTAATTATACAACATTGTGTAATTTTTTTTTAATAATTGTATGATCGATTTTTTTTATTGAAGAATTTTTTTTTTTTAAAAAAAAAATATGTAGTTCGCATAGTTGTGTCCTTTAAGTGTATAGCATATATAAACGAATGTATATATAGGTACATACATATTTTTAAAGAAAAGTAATTAAATGCAAACAAAAGAAATAATTATAATGTTACAGTTGCAAAAATTGAGAAAAGTAGCAACTTTTTTTTTTTTTATTTTTATTTTTTTTTTTAATTCGCTTTTATGTTAATTTAATTTTATTTTTTTTTTAATAAACAAAAGTAATTTTTTAAAAGCGATTATCTCTATGAATGTTAAGTAAGACTTTTGCAAAATGGTTCATTAGCATAGTGAAAAAAAAAGAGCAGGGGAAAAAGAAAAAAAAAATATTATTCCTCCAAATCGAATTCGTTGTCCTAGCTAATTAATATATATATATATATATATA
>NW_022308039.1:0-1718 GCF_002776525.5 Piliocolobus tephrosceles | reverse complement strand
GAGTGGACCTCAAGCAATCTCCAACAGACCTATAGCTGAGGGTCCTGACTGTCAGAAGGAAAACTATCAAACAGGAAGGACACCTATACCAAAACACCATCAGTACGTCACCATCATCAAAGACCAGTGACAGATAAAACCACAAAGATGGGGAAAAAGCAGGGCAGAAAAGCTGGAAATTCAAAAAATAAGAGTGCATTTCCTCCTGCAAAGGAGCACAGCCCATCGCCAGCAACAGATCAAAGCTGGTCAGAGAATGATTTTGATGAGATGAGAGAAGAAGGCTTCAGTCCATCAAACCTCTCAGAGCTAAAGGAGGAATTACGTACCCAGCGCAAAGAAACTAAAAATCTTGAAAAAAGAGTGGAAGAATTGACAGCTAGACTAATTAATGCAGAGAAGGTCATAAGCGAAATGACAGAGATGAAAACCATGACACGAGAAATACGTGACAAATGCACAAGCTTCAGTAACCGACTCGATCAACTGGAAGAAAGAGTATCAGCGATGGAGGATCAAATGAATGAAATGAAGCGAGAAGAGAAACCAAAAGAAAAAAGAAGAAAAAGAAATGAACAAAGCCTGCAAGAAGTATGGGATTATGTAAAAAGGCCAAATCTACGTCTGATTGGGGTGCCTGAAAGTGAGGGGGAAAATGGAACCAAATTGGAAAACACTCTTCAGGATATCATCCAGGAGAACTTCCCCAACCTAGCAGGGCAGGCCAACATTCAAATTCAGGAAATACAGAGAACGCCACAAAGATACTCCTCCAGAAGAGCAACTCCAAGACACATAATTGCCAGATTCACCAAAGTTGAAATGAAGGAAAAAATCTTAAGGGCAGCCAGAGAGAAAGGTCAGGTTACCCACAAAGGGAAGCCCATCAGACTGACAGCAGATCTCTCGGCAGAAACTCTACAAGCCAGAAGAGAGTGGGGGCCAATATTCAACGTTCTTAAAGAAAAGAATTTTAAACCCAGAATTTCATATCAAGCCAAACTAAGTTTCATCAGTGAAGGAGAAATAAAATTCTTTACAGATAAGCAAATGCTTAGAGATTTTGTCACCACCAGGCCTGCCTTACAGGAGACCCTGAAGGAAGCCCTAAACATGGAAAGGAACAACAGGTACCAGCCATTGCAAAAACATGCCAAAATGTAAAGACCATCGAGGCTAGGAAGAAACTGCATCAACTAATGAGCAAAATAACCAGTTAATATCATAATGGCAGGATCAAGATCACACATAACAATATTAACCTTAAATGTAAATGGACTAAATGCTCCAATTAAAAGACACAGACTGGCAAACTGGATAAAGAGTCAAGACCCTTCAGTCTGCTGTCTTCAGGAGACCCATCTCACATGCAGAGACTTACATAGGCTCAAAATAAAGGGATGGAGGAAGATCTACCAAGCAAATGGAGAACAAAAAAAAGCAGGGGTTGCAATCCTAGTCTCTGATAAAACAGACTTTAAACCATCAAAGATCAAAAGAGACAAAGAAGGCCATTACATAATGGTAAAGGGATCAATCCAACAGGAAGAGCTAACTATCCTAAATATATATGCACCCAATACAGGAGCACCCAGATTCATAAAGCAAGTCCTTAGAGACTTACAAAGAGACTTAGACTCCCATACAATAATAATGGGAGACTTCAACACCCCACTGTCAACATTAGACAGATCAACGAGACAGAAAGTTAACAAGGA
>NW_022308038.1:0-3032 GCF_002776525.5 Piliocolobus tephrosceles | reverse complement strand
TCCTGGTAAGCCAATGAACCTGGAGAAACACCAGAATTCTGTCCCTCTGAAAATGCAGGACAGGTCTACCTTCATCAGCATAAAATTTTGGACCAAATGTGGTAACTGCATGGCCACCCCACAATGAGTAATTGAAAATTGTGGCAGTATTTCAGATCCTAAAAAACTGATGAAGTAATTCGTGACACATTTGGGTTGTTTTTGCCTTTTCCTACTATGAAGAGTGCTAGTAGGAAGAAGGAAGAACGGTGTACAAATATCTGTTTGATTCTCTGCTTTCAGAATCCTTTGCTTGTTTTTGTGTTTGTTTGTTCCTTCTTGAGACAGGACATCACTCCAGTCAGCCAGGCTTTTCCAGTCTGTAATTTTTGTTGTTTCCTTTTGTCAAGTTTCAGAAGATTTTCTTTTATTTCTATTGAATTTTAAAGCATTTTAAGATATGTATTAAAACATCATCTCACATGCTGTGTGTTACATTTCATTTATTTTCATCGTCCCTTTTTTATTTTATGATTTTATTTTATTATAGTTTATACTCTAGGGTATATATGCACAACGTGCAGGTTTGTTACATATGTATACATGTGCCATGTTGGTGTGCTACACCCATTAACTCGTCATATACATTAGGTGTATCTCCTAATGCTATCCTTCCCTCCTCCCCCCACCCCACAACAGGCCCTGGTGTGTGATATTCCCCTTCCTGTGTCCAGGTGTTCTCATTGTTCAATTCCCATCCATGAGTGAGAACATGTGGTGTTTGGTTTTCTGTTCTTGCAGTAGTTTGTTGAGAATGATGGTTTCCAGCTGCATCCATGTCCCTACAAATGACATGAACTCATCCTCTTTTATGGCTGCATAGTATTCCATGGTGTGTATGTGCCACATTTTTTTAATCCAGTCCGTCATTGATGAACATTTGTGTTGGTCCCAAGTCTTTTCTCTTGTGAATAGTGATGCAATAAACATACGTGTGCATGTGTCTTTATAGCAGCATGATTTATAATCCTTTGGGGATATAGCCAGTAATGGGAAGTCTGGGTCAAATGGTATTTCTAGTTCTAGATCCTTGAGGAATCGCCACACTGTTTTCCACAATGGTTGAACTAGTTGACAGTTCCACCAACAGTGTAAAAGTGTTCCTATTTCTCCACATCCTCTCCAGCACCTGTTCTTTCCTGACTTTTTAATGATCACCATTCTAACTGGCGTGAGATGGTATCTCATTGTGGTCTTGATTTGCATTTCTTTGATGGCTAGTGATGATGAGCATATTTTCATGTGTCTGTTGACTGCATAAATGTCTTCTTTTGAGAAGTGTCTGTTCATATACTTTGCCCACATTTTGATGGGGTTGTTTGTTTGTTTTCTTTTCTTGTAAATTTCTTTGAGTTCTTTGTAGTTTCTGGGTATTAGCCCTTTGTCAGATGAGTAGATTGCAAAAATTTTCTCCCATTTTGTAGGTTGCCTGTTTATTCTGATGGTAGTTTCTTCTGCTGTGCAGAAGCTTTTTAGTTTAATTAAATTCTATTTGTCAATTTTGGCTTTTTTTGCCATTGCTTTTGTTGTTTTAGATATGAAGTCCTTGCCCATGCCTATGTCCTGAATGGTATCGCCTAGGTTTTCTTCTAGGGTTTTTATGGTTTTAGGTCTAACATTTAAGTCTCTAATCCATCTTGAATTAATTTTTGTATAAGGTGTAAGGAAAGGATACAGTTTCAGCTTTTTACTTATAGCTAGCCACTTTTCCCATCAGCATGCATTAAATAGGGAATCCTTTCTCCATTTCTTGTTTTTGTCAGATTTGTCAAAGATCAGATAGTTGTAGAAGTGTGGTATTATTTCTTAGGGCTCTGTTCTGTTCCATTGGTCTATAGCTCTGTTTTGGTACCAGTACCATGCTGTTTTGGTTACTGTAGCCTTGTAGTATAGTTTGAAGTCAGGTATCGTGATGCCTCCAGCTTTGTTCTTTTGACTTAGGATTGTCTTGGCAATGTGGGCTCTTTTTTGGTTCCATATGAACTTTAAAGTAGCTTTTCTAATTCTGTGAAGAAAGTCACTGGTAGCTTAATGGGGGTGGCATTGAATCTATAAATTACTTTGCACAGTATGGCCATTTTCACAATATTGATTCTTCCTATCCATGAGCATGGAATGTATGGAATGTTCTCCCATTTGTTTCTGTCCTCTTTTATTTCATTGAGCAGTGGTTAGTAGTTCTCCTTGAAGAGGTCCTTCACATCCCTTGTAAGTTGGATTCCTAGAAATTTTATTCTCTTTGAAGCAATTGTGAATAGAAGTTCACTTATGATTTGATTCTCTATTTGTCTGTCATTGGTGTATAAGAATGCTTGTGATTTTTGCAAATTGATTTTGTTTCCTGAGACTGCTGAAGTTGCTTATCAGTTTAAGGAGATTTTGGGCTGAGATGATGAGGTTTTCTAAATATACAATCATGTCATCTGCAAACAGGGACAACTTGACTTCCTCTTTTCCTAATTGAATACCCTTTATTTCTTTCTCTTGCCTGGTTGCCCTGGCCAGAAATTCAACACTATGTTGAATAGGACGGGTGAAAGAGGGCATTCCTGTCTTGTGCTAGCTTTCACGGGGAATGCTTCCAGTTTTTGCCTATTCAATATAATATTGGATGTGGGTTTGTCATAAATAGCTCTTATTATTTTGAGATATGTTCCATCAATACCGAATTTATTAAGTTTTTAGCATGAAGAGCTGTTGAATTTTGTCAAAGGCCTTTTCTGCATCTATTGAGATAATCACGTGGTTTTTGTCTTTGGTTCTGTTTATATGCTGGATTACGTTTATTGATTTGTGTATGTTGAACCGTCTTGCATCCCAGGGATGAAGCCCACTTGATCATGGTGGATAAGCTTTTTGAAGTGCTGTGGATTTGGTTTGCCAGTGTTTTATTGAGGATTTTTGCATGGATGTTCATCAGGGATATTGGTCTAAAAATCTCTTCTTTTTTGTTGTGTCTCTGCCAGGCTTTGGTATCAGGATGATGTTGGCCT
>NW_022308037.1:0-3502 GCF_002776525.5 Piliocolobus tephrosceles | reverse complement strand
GTGTGTGTGTGTGTGTGTGTGTGTGTTGGGACACATGTGCCCTGTGTGCCAGAGGGTGGTATCTTGTACGTTGACCTTCCTTCTGGTCAGCCTCTCCCTGCATCTCTGCCTGGGGCATGTGGCCGGTTGTCAGTCATTTTTCCGCTGTTCCAGTTTGGGTTTGTGAAAGTCTGGACGAGGTGGAGAGCTGTGTCTATCTGGTAAGGATTTAAATCACCTCTCCACCCTGAGAGGCCTCTTTTCTAGGATTAAGACCTCTACCCCCCAGCCAAGGATAATAGTCTCATCTGAGAAGTCATTGTCTACCTGCAGCAGTGGTGCAGAGCGACCTCAAAGAAGATGGTTCTCATTCCTCTCTCTCTTCCATCTCATTGAGAAATCTAGCCACAGGGTAACACAGGTTTTGAAAAAAGGGAACGGGACCACGGCAAGGATCTGTGAGTGTGCAGGCTGTGTTTCACAGATCATTAAACATAGTCTAGTGAGTGTTCTGCAGATAGCTGGCATTTAACTTTGTTTTATTGAATCAAGGAAAAGAAAAAATGCTGAGAAAAAAATGACACAAGTTGCCTGCCAGTCCATCTGATTATTACAAATTTAATAGTAATTTTAATTTATCTTCTCATGTAAAGGTCCTTGGCAGTGATACCTAATTTCCTAAGATAGTCTTGCTTTATTTGGTATGATTAAGATGTCATGCATATCAGAGTATCTGGAAATTCTTCCCAACTCCCTTGACATACATGATTAATCACATTTCCAAAATAACAACAAAACAACAGAAAATCATTTGTTACTTAGTTCCTTCAAATTTGTTTATTTAAGTTGTGGTTCCTTCATGCGTGAAACATTTTTATGTGTCTGGCACTCTTCCAGCCACAGATTTCATCTTAAACAACCTAAATATTGAAATGCTTGTGCCCTTTGATTAATTTTTCCTACATAAATACTTTGATAAAAAAGCTACATTGAGGCCGGGCATAGTGGCTCACACCTCTAATCCCAGCTCTTTGGGAGGCCAAGGCCAGCAGATCACAAGGTCAGGAGATCAAGACCATCCTGGCCAACATGGTGAAACCCCATCTCTTCAAACATACAAAGAATTTGCCAGTGGAGGCCAGGCATTAGTTCATGCCTGTAATCCCACACTTTGGGAGGCTGCGGCAGGCAGATCACCGAAGGTCAGGAGTTTGAGATGAGACCAGTCTGCCCAACCTGGCAAAACCAGTGTCTATTAAAACTACAAAAAATTAGCTGGGGGTACTGGCAGGCACCTGTAATCCCAGCTACTCGGGAGGCTGAGGAAGGAGAATTGCTTGAACCCAGGAGGCGGAGGTTGCAGTAAGCTGAGATTATGCCACTGCACTCCAGCCTGGGTGACAAGAATGAAAATTTACCTGGAAAAAAAAAAAAAAAAGAAAGAAAGAAACATTGTCTATACCAAAAATACAAAAATTAAACCCTGAAGATCACCTCCGAATGAGAAAGACATTGTTTGGATCAAATTGTCTGACACTAAGGAATGGTGCAGACTGGCCAAGTGAGGTGACTCACACCTATAATCCCAGCACTTTGGGAGTCAAGGCAGGTGGATCACCTGAGGTCAGGAGTTCAAGACCTGCCTGACCAACATGGTGAAACGCCATCTCTACTAAAAAAAAAAAGTACAAGAAAATTAGCCCAGCATGGTGGTACATGCCTGTAAATCCCAGCTACTCAGGAGGCTGAGGCAGGAGAATTGCTTGAACCCAGGTGGCAGAGGTTGTGGTGGGTGGAGATCGTGCCACTGCACCTTAGCCTGGGCAACAAGAGTGAAAATCTGTCTCAAAAAAAAAAAAAAAAAAGGAATAGTGAAGAGTTAGGGGGCAGATTTATTTTCAGAGAAGCAGGGAATCTGGAATTTTGGGTGAAATGTCCCAATTTCCAGAAGCTGAAAATGCTCTCAAATGTAAAATTCAAGTTAGCCTATATCAAGCTTCTCCTTGTTCTATGTGTGAATAGTTAGTCTGTATCTTCACCTATGCATATTTAAAAATCAACCTTAAGAAGGCCCTTCGCCACCATAATCCTTCCACATGGTAGCAAGAGCCCAGCCTCTGAGACTATGCTTCCTTCCCGCCTCCCACTGAAATGCCTTCCCCCTAATCTCCAAGGTATCAAACCGGTCAGGGGCAGCTGAGACAACCCTATTTCTGGGAGTCCTCCCCAACCCTTTGAAGTCACAGGCATCTCTGATGTCCCTGCCCTTCATCCACATCACTGAACAATTAAGTGCACACATCTCTGTACTTTTATTTAAACCATTCCATATGTGTTTACAATTAACGACTTCATGAATGACTGCGGTATGGATGGAGCAGAAAGGAATGCTGAGGGAGGACTCTGGTTAGAAGGAGCCGCTCTTCCAGGACTAAGAATGAACTTTCCCCAATACCAACCAGGCAGTCTCCAGGGCAAGAAAAGGTAAGGGGATCCATCCTGTTGACGGCCAAGATGGAATTAAAGGTAATTCTCACCCCTTTTTCAACTCTCAGTGGAAAACCCCAGCCACGAGGTGAAGCACAGTCCATTCCAGAGCCCCACAGTTGGGGTCTGGGATGTCACAGAAATCACTAGGGCAGAAAATTCCCATCCACGTGGGGCCCAGACTGACCCAGCACCCTCAAGCTTTGCTCCAAATTCAGGCCAGGGAGTGAAGCCCTTGTCCCCAAGCCACAGAGTGAGGGTTTGTCTCTAACCCTGTGGGCTCCAGTGAAAGGAAAATGTCCTGCAGGTGCCCACAGAAGAGCGCCTGAATTCTGAGACAGCTCTACGGCTCCCAGCCTTCAACTCTGTGAGTAACACAGGGACACGCAGAGGGGCATGCTGACTGCCTGTAGGGCACCCATGGAACATGAATGCACCTTGCGGATCCTGAAGCCGGTCAGGTAACGAGGAGCAGAGGTGTGGGGAAGACCTGGAGGGAGGCCTTACTGGGTGCCAACCAGCCTAACCAGCCGAGGCTACAGACCAGAAGTGCTTCTGACATTAACCGGACACAGGGAAGGTGTGTAGGATGGGTAGTGAAGTGACTGCAGAGGCCTCTGGGGATTGTAGTTTTGGAGCTAGAGAGGCGGGAAAGCAGTTGGTTTTGCCCACACAGGGTGCCTCTGACAGCTGCACAGCACACACAACCAAGTTTAGGAGCCCACTGTTAAGATGCCCAAGTGACATTGACAAGTTTTGCTGGGAACCAATGAGGTCTGCTGACCACAAGAGCATCGCGGTACTGCTGAAAGATTCTGGAAAATGTGGTCCAGGTTGGCCAGTATGCACTGACCTTCCCCTGAAGGTGACCTGAGCTCACCACGCAAGTCTCCTCCCTGGTGTGCCCTTCCCCTAGCAGATGCCAGGTTGGGACAGAAGCAGCTCAGGGAGAGGCGATGCTTTGCCAGGACTCCTGGTTTGCAGGTGACACTGGCCCTGTGTCCCCTACAGTAGGAGGGTGTACCAGGACAGGGAA
>NW_022308036.1:5478-5816 GCF_002776525.5 Piliocolobus tephrosceles | reverse complement strand
GATGGAGGAATAGTTAAAGGCAGATACATGGTTAAGAAAGCTTTCATAGGCCAGGCGCAGTGGCTCAAGCCTGTAATCCCAGCACTTTGGGAGGCCGAGACGGGCAGATCACAAGGTCAGGAGATCGAGACCATCCTGGCTAACACGGTGAAACCCCGTCTCTACTAAAAAAATACAAAAAACCAGCCAGGCGAGGTGGCAGGCGCCTGTAGTCCCAGCCACTCGGGAGGCTGAGGCAGGAGAATGGCGTAAACCTGGGAGGCGGAGCTTGCAGTGAGCTGAGGTCCGGCCACTGCACTCCAGCCTGCGCGACAGAGCGAGACTCCGTCTCAAAAAAA
>NW_022308036.1:0-5378 GCF_002776525.5 Piliocolobus tephrosceles | reverse complement strand
CCAAAAAAAAAAAAAAAAAAAAAAAAAAGAAAGCTTTCATTTCCCCCCGCCCCCCACAGAATAAAGGTGAGTATACTTTTATGTTAAATGGTAAGAACCAATAAAGAAAACATGTTTACAATTGGAAGAGAAGGGAGAATTAATAACACATCATAAGTCAAGAAAGATTTGGTTATATTTTCTTCCCTTTTCATATTAAAGGAAGTTGAATTCAACCCTAGCAGTTACTCTCAGCTGACTCAGAAATTTACATATCCTCAAACAGCCTGATTCCAAAGCAGTGAAAACTGATTCAGTTCTCCAGTTTTCTCAGAGGGACCAAGACCTTCTCAGTCAGAGATGTCACCAAACTCAGACAGTACAGCTCACTCAACTCAAATTAACCCAATCCTACCTCATTCTGCAGTGTCGTTTTGCCATATTCTCTGGACTTCCTTAAATCTAAGCAACTCATGAAGACAGAACTCACAGACTCAAATGTCTATGAGACAGGCAGATGGTATGAAAAGGATAAAGGAACAGTGCGTCCAATATGCCACGTTTTCCTGCCTTTGACCGCTGTGCAGGCTGTGCCCTCCACCTGGAATTCTGCTTTTACTTCCATCCAGAATGGATTTTCTCAAGGCTTTATGACATTTTAAGAACACTTCTCAGAATACAAGCATAAAAAAAAGAGAGAACATGCGGATTCAGGGCTTACCTGTGTACAGGATGCGGCTGATCATCCCTGGCATCACCATGAGGAACATGGGCAGCAGCTTCAGGTAAGCACACATGATGCAAGCGGCCTTCACGTGAGACATGTCCTTGCCACTCAGGCAGTGCTGCACGATGACCTGCCGGGAGAACGTGACACACTCATGAAACAACCAGGGGATGATTTCCAAGGCAGTGAGTGTCTCTTTCCAGAGTTTAATGTTGCAATAAGAAATGATGTGGACCAGTATACCAAAGAGCTATCAGCACTCCTATGTTCACTGCAGCACTATTCACAATAGCCAGCATGTGGAATCAGCCTGAGTGTCCATCAGTGGATGAGTGGATTAGGAAAATGTGCATAATACACAATGCAAAACCATTCGGCCACACACAACAATGAAGCCCTGTCATTTGCAGCAACACGGATGGAACTGGAGGTCATTACGCTAAGTGAAATAAGCCAGGCACAGAAACACAAATATCACACATTCTCACTCACTCTCACTTCCTGAGGCCTAGCTCAGGAAGATACTGAAGGCTTGGATTTGCCCCGAAAGATGGAATAAACTAAGAAAGAAGACAACTGGTGATACTGGAAAAAGGAGAAATAACCTGAGTAGGGCAAAAATGAATTCCCAAAGATGACAGTGAAGGGGTCATTGGATAAGTTAGTTGGGCACCAGAGGGAGTGCTGCCAGACTGTGAGAGGGCAAAAGACTCTAGGAGAACCTTTCATTCAATGAGTAATAATTAGCAAGAAAATTCAAAATGAAAAATTAAGAATTGGCCAGGTGCGGTGGCTCACACCTGTAAGTGCAGCACTTTGGGAGGCCGAGACAGAAGGATTGCTGGAGTCCAGGAGTTTGAGACTAGCCTAGACAACATAGTGAGACCCTATGTTGTTAATTCCAGGAACAACAACAACAAAAAAAAGCTAAGGAAAAGTCAGGGAATGTACATCACGTGGTTCATGTGAATTACATTCGGGTAGTCACAAAAATGGTGGCACCGAATGCTGATCTCTCCAAAATTGTGATTGACAGCTATTGGGAGGATTGGGGAACAGGTGTGCTTGCATGGGGCTGGGAAGGGAAAGTTGAAAGACAGCTAAACTCTCATCCTTCATCATAGGGAAGCCAACAATAAAATCCTAAAACCAACAGGGAGCAACACAAGCATTTATCTGAATCACTTGGGGATCAAGTTAATGAGCAGATTCCAATTCAAAGGGTCTAGATAGGGTTATAGGGTCTGAGAGCATTTATTCCTAGTGAGCTCCAAGGTGATGTCCATGTTGATGGCTCACAGACTGCACACTGAGCACAAGGATTTAGGGAACAGAAATAAATGCCAAAACACTTACTTAAAAGAGCTGAAAGCATTTGCCTCTGAAGGACAAGAAATAGGGTAGAAAGCAGGGTACCGTGCAGCTGTTTTTAAATAGCAAGCTTTGTAGAAGTGTTTGACTCTTTAAGCTGGGTGTGATGGCTCATCCCTGTAATCCCAGCACTGAGACGCTGAGGTGGGCAGATCACCTGAGGTCAGGTGTTTGAGACCAGCCTGGCCAACATGGTGAAACCCCGTCTCTACTGAAAATACAAAAGTTAGCCGGGCGTGGTGGTGCACACCTGTAATCCCAGCTACTCAGGAGGCTGAGGCAGGAGAATCACCTGAACCCGGGAGGTGGAGGTTGCAGTTAGTTGAGATCATGCCACTGCACTCCAGCCTGTGTGACAGAGTGAGACTCCATCTAAAAAAACACAAAAAACAAAAATGAAGAAGTGTTTGACTCTTTAAATGATGTGTGTGCAAAATGGAAACTAAATGTTTTTCTATGAGACAAAAACAACAAACGCAAGTACACACACAGACACACACACACTTCACTGATTTGTGCACCAGTACCACAAAGCTGTAATGGGCATTGCAAATATAATTCCGGGCCATGGAATGTCCCCAGTCACAGGATCTCGGAAGATGTGGAAGGAGTCCTCCTGAGGTGTGTAGCAGCTGGCACTGATTGTCAAGTTGTCCCCCTCGACTACAGACGGGACGGCATTCATGTACTTCTTGGTAAAGCTCTCGTAACCTCCAACTTTGTTAAATGCTAAAAAGGCATAAGAGTAAAATGAGATGTCTTACTGAAATCTAAGACGTCCAATGTTTATGATGACTACTTTTTGGTGGAGTTACACAATCACCTCCCATCAGCCCAGTCCAATCCTCAGTGACCCTCTCCCAGATCCATGTCTTTCTGGTACCTCCACTGGCACTGCCTATGCTACCAGATTGACTTTCACGAAGTACAGAAAGCAAATAACTCTGACTTGTCTTCCTATATTGCTCTTTTAAATTTTGAGTTAGTGTCTCTTTAAAGGTAAAAACGAAGCTGTTATCCAACAGGCCGACACTGGTATCTCAGAACCATTTAGAGCATAAGCAAACTGGAAGGTGAACTAACAAAGTGAGCCCCATGAAATTATCCATCAGAAAGCCCCAGCTCCTCTGAAAAGATCAGGAGGCAAAGGCCTCTCTTCTTGACCCAGAGCTTGGCTCTTTTGATCTTACTTGCAATCTGGTTTTCTGGTGCAACACTGTATTTTGCCTGTTACAATAAAAAAAAATTGGAAAGATAAGAAGCAGAAATTGCGGGTGGCAGGTTAGACGTGACAAGGGAAAGTGATGAGACTCAGCCTGTTCGGGTCTGGAAAGGCTAGTCAGGTACAGAAGAGAATTGTGATTGCTCTTAAAAGCTGAGCCCAGGCATCTGGGGTAGCTTAGTATAGCTTTAAATGATGAAAAATTCAACAGGGTATTATACAATGGTAGGGTTAACATTAATCTACTTCATTATTTAGCTGAAGGACTACTATGTGCCAAACACTGTGCTAGGATCACGTGCAAAATAAATGTGCAAGGCAGGAACTTAGCCGAGTGAAGGATACAGACAATACAAGGAAGTTGCTTTGATTAGATAAATATGGATTGTAACAAAAATACATAGGAGACTCTAAGAGATGAGAGTCCCCCTCTTCATCCTAAAGATGGCAGAATTGAGGTTTAGAGACCTAATGCCAGGGAGTGAATCACTGAGGCCAGAAACCAAGGCACCATGGACAAGAACAGCACAGAAGTTCTCGATAACTGAATAGAAAGTACACAAAGAATTGGTGCTAACAACTAGCCTCTGGAGTGGCACTGTGCAACAGAAACATTCTGCAGTGATAGAACTGTCCTGTGTCCATGCCGTCCAGTATGGCTAGTTTTCCTATGCAAAGATAAATACCATAATAAGAGAAAACAAATATTGGCAAGCTGTAAATTAGGTCAATATTGCTTGATGGCAATGAACTGAACGATACTAATAAGTGAGCATTATTAAGAAAACTCCAACCTATATTTGTGTATTGTCACAATGCAATAGATTTCCATCCAAAATAGTCATAATGAGGTTATGGATGTTTTGGATGAAAATCCACTACAATACATTGTTAGAATACACAAACGTAGGTTGTGTATTCTATGTCTGTGTATGATTCAGTTGAACTAATACTCAGTTCTCAAATTTTTTCCTATTTAATCCTTCATTTCATAAAAATTCTGTGTAAATGAAAGGTTTCTAGACTTTGAATCTAATGTACAAATACTTCTGTAAAATTATCAACCCACTGCTACTGATTTTGTCTGTCCTTCACACAAAGAAATTAAGGTTAAATGAGATAACTTACCTAAGCAATAAGTCTTGCTCTGTTGCCCAGGCTGGAGTGCAGTGGCCGGATCTCAGCTCACTGCAAGCTCCGCCTCCTGGGTTTACGCCATTCTCCTGCCTCAGCCTCCCAAGTAGCTGGGACTACAGGTGCCCACCACCTCACCTGGCTAGTTTTTCGTATTTTTTAGTAGAGACGGGGTTTCACCGTGTTAGCCAGGATGGTCTTGATCTCCTGACCTTGTGATCTGCCCATCTCGGCCTCCCAAAGTGCTGGGATTATAGGCTTGAGCCACCGCGCCCAGCCAGCAATAATTTTTAAAAGAAAGTAATGTTCTTTTCCCCACCATCCATTTCCTTATGCTGAGATAATAAAGCAAGAAAGAACTGAGGCAGTTATTTCAGTGATGGGGATTATATAAATGACGGGAAAGTGTGACCAGATGGAACTGGAAGGCATCCCAGTAAGGAGCAGACAGACTGAACAGAAACAAGTCCCGTGACTTCTGGCCCCTGGGCACTGCACGCAGGGTCATCACTTACCAAACCCCATGAGAATAAAAGAGCCAATCAGCATGATGATGGTCTGGAGGGTGTCTGTGTAAATCACCGAGGCCAACCCCCCTGGTGAGAGAAAGAAAAGAACCAGGGCATTTTATCATGTGTCCCCATGTATTTGCCTTCACCACTGGGTTCTCCTCCACCCAGAACCCTGGAAATGACCCAGTAGAAGACATCAAAAGCTCCTAGGTGAGCCACAAGCTTGTCCTGACATCATGATCTCCTCAGCACTGGTTCTCCTAATTCCCTTGCTTTGCCCTGATTCAAAGTTTCTGTGAATTACAGTGAAGTTTCATCTTTGTGTCAGTTTTTGAATATTAAGCAGGGGAAAAGGCAGCACTTTAATACTATGAAAGTTTCTCTTAACAATCCCTCAATTTACACCCATTCAGCACAGTGCACTTGCTCTAAA
>NW_022308035.1:2633-3370 GCF_002776525.5 Piliocolobus tephrosceles | reverse complement strand
TTTCCATTCTCTTTTCCATTCTCTTTTCCATTCTCTTTTCCATTCTCCTTTTCGATTTCTCCATTTTTTTCGTTCTCACTTCCCTTTTCGTTTTCTTTTTTTTTTTTATTTTTCCATCACTTTCATATGCTTCCGTATTTTGCAGTGATGTAATTTTATTATTACTAGTTTTATTACTTTTACTCACATTATTATCGTTACTGTTAATATTGTAATTATTGTTAAAATATTCCACATTATTTTTATTAGTACGAGATTCAATAATAAAACGTTTATCTCTGTTTTTATCATAAATGTTTTTATTATTTTTTTCTTTATCCATTTTAGATATGTTCGTATCATTTGAATTAATTGGTTTTAATATTTTCTCATTTTTTATTTTTATATCATTAGTTTTATCATTTATACTTATTTTATTATAATTATTTTTATAATTTTTTTCCAATTCTTTTGAACGTTCTTCTTTTGGACGTTCTTCTTTTTCTCGATCTTTTTTTATTTTGTTATGATCATATTTGCTTGACTGTTCATTTAGCTTTTTATAATTGTTTGTTTCTTTTGTCATGTCACTTGTTCGAGCTATAAGAGAAAAAAAAAAAAAAAAAAAAAAAATAGAAACACATGAAAACAAGTACATGGAAGTGGATGTATATTTTGAAATACACAAATGTACAAATATGTATAGAAGTACAAATATGTATGGAAGTACAAATATGTATGGAAGTACAAATATGTAT
>NW_022308035.1:0-2623 GCF_002776525.5 Piliocolobus tephrosceles | reverse complement strand
CAAATATGTATGGAAGTACAAATATGTATGGAAGTACAAATATGTATAGAAGTATGTACATGATACTGATAATAATATGAGCGGTGTGAGTAAGTAAATTTATTTAAACATAAACAGCATAATTATTATTATTATTATTTTTTTTTTTTTTTTTTACCTTTTTCGTTATACATATTAGATCCCGTATTATTGGACCAGCCACTTCTTGTGTTACGCTTAGATTCATATATCTGTACAATGTCCTGTTCCTTTTTTACTTCTCCATTAATTGTATTATGATTATTCTGTATATTATGATTATTCTGTGTATTATGATTATTCTGTATATTATGATTATTCTGTATATTATGATTATCCTGTATATTATCATTATTCTGTATATTATCATTATTATTTTTTTTTACATTGGATTGTTTTTTTTGTAACTGTTCATTATTTTTATAACTTGTAGTAATATGTTGACGTCTACTATCGTCGTTACATATAAAATGATCATTTTTATCATTTTCATATTTTTCAGAATTTTTATTATTATTGTTACTACTAGTAATGCTGTTATTATTTGTTGGATCAACAACAGCAGTAGTAGTATTAGCTGTACTTGATGTGACAGTAGATGTAGAAACACTCGCAATAGAAGGGGTATTATAATTTTGCTCATATTTGTTTGTATCCTTCTTACTTATATTTTTTGTATATTCATCAATAGTTATATCTTTTTTTATTTTATTTGTATTTATTTCATTTATTTTTTGGTTATATTTTTTATTATTGCTTTTAAATTCATGTATTTTTTCATTTGATGTATATTGTTTATTGTTATTATTACTATCAGTAGTGTCGTTATTGTTATAATTACTATTTTTTTCTTTTGTTTTTGTATATATATATTTATCATTTTGTGGTGTTTTTGTTTTATTATTATTGTCACTATTGTAGTCATTGTTGTTATCATTTTTCTCATTGCTTGTATCACTTTTTTTATCATTCCGTTTGTCACTTATGAAATTATCTTTACTTCCACTTTTATCATAATGTTTATCATAATTTTTATCACATTTTTTATCATATATTATTTTATTATATTCCCCATATTGTTTGACATCTCCATTAATATTAGTTGTATACGATATAATGTTTTCAAAAAATTCTTTAGTTTCTATATTTTTATTTTGTGAATAATTTTTTCTCTTTTTTCCTCTTTCCCTGTGATTATCATCGTTACATTCGTCTTCTTCATTAACAGCAATACGATTACTACTTCTGCTACGTTTACTAAATCTACTACTACTACTGTTGCTATTAATGCTGTTATTGCTGTTACTACTGACAATACTAATACTATATCTGATACTGTTGTCTTTATTATCATCAAAATTTTCATAATTATTATTTTTTGCATTTTTTGTATTTTTTGCATTTTTTTCATTTTTTGTATTTTTTTTATTTTTTGTATTTTTTGTATTTCTTTTACTATCACTATCTTTATCAATTTTTAAAAATTTTCTTATTCGTTGTTCAATATCTAAGTCGAAATCTGATTCATCAGAAGATAATTTAAGTTTTCTTCCTAAACTCGATCTTGATCTAAAAGATGAAGTAGCTGATGATAAAGATCGGTTTTCTTTTTTTATTAAATTTTTATGTTTGTTTAAATTACTTGTTTCTTTTTTTTTAAGTTTTTTTGCATATCTTTTTTGTACTTTAAATGTCCAATCTCTTAAATTTATAAAATTACTAGATTGTGTTTTTTTTTTTTTTCTACTATTTGTTATGGTACCACCTCCACTAAAAGTTGTAGTAGTAGTAGTGGTTGTGGTAGTAGTGGTTGTAGTAGTAGTGGTAGTAGTAGCAGTAGCTGTAGCTGTAGTAGTAATTATAGTTTGATTATTGTTACTGTCATGGTTGTTACTTTTATGGTTGTTACTTTCATGGTTGTTACTGTCACGATTGTTATTATTTTTAGAAGTATTTGTAGAAGTATTTGTAGAAGTATTTGTAGAAGTATTTATAGAAGTATTTGTAGAAGTAAGAGGTACACTACCAGAATTGCAATCCAAAGCTAAACCACATTCTCTATAATTTATATGATTAGTGGTTGTTTCTTCAATTTTTATTTCACCTGATTCCATTTTATTAACACTCATGTAGGTACATTTATGTGTATGTTATTCAAATTATAAATATGTTTAAACAGTAATTATAAAAATAAAATATATATAAACAAATATGTATATTTACATGTACATATATCTACAATATATTCAAACCATTTTGTGCACTAATGTAAAATACAATTACATATTATTTGCTTGTATATGCACTCATGTTATCGATTACGTACACACGTATTTATAACTTATGTATATACATATATAAATACGTATACACACTCATGTGACTGTTCACGAATGTGCGTATGTCTACGCATATAAAAAAATATGCAACTACTTTAGTAACCGTTTAATGAATAAAAAAAAAAATAAAATAAAATAAAAATAACACATACATATATTTATATACACATACATGAGTTCATATATATATATATATATATATATATATATTTTTGTTTTGTGTTATTCTTATTTTATTTTATTTTATTTAATTTTTTTTTTTTTTT
>NW_022308034.1:8770-13897 GCF_002776525.5 Piliocolobus tephrosceles | reverse complement strand
AAAAAAAAAAAAAAAAAAAAAAAAAAGTTACATAGTGGATATCTATATCATTTTCAAAATATAGCAAAATAATAAGACAGGCATAAGTGATTATTTTAATTTGTAAAAGGTTTGGCACTTGTTGTAAATAAATAAGACAATGTTGTGTAAGCTTAGCAAAGGCAGACAATTTGATGTTTATGAATATACTGAGATAGATTTCTGCTATCAGTACTATAGAATGCTTTATTGAATTTGAATTATTTATAATATTACTATTGGATTGTATGTTATCTGAGAGTTGACATACAGATTATCTACCAGCTGTGCTGTTAAAGGAGTAAAAGAACTAGGGAAGATCTCAGACATGTGACTGTTTGCTGGAGTATAACATGGACCATTAAGTTTAACTGTGTTGTCACTGAAGGTCAGTTTAATAATTATGAAAGCCCTCAGGTTTCCTTATGGTCCACACACAAGTCAGATGGATGATATTCCTACTTAACTCTGTGCTTCCCAACTGTAGCAATGCTTAGTACGCCTCACTTCTTTTATATATGTATATGAATAACAATTAAAATATATGCCTATGTAAAGAATAATAATTAAAAATATGTCCATATATTTTTAATTTGCTTCCAGGAAACGAGTACTCCATCAGTTTTATGGTTTATGGCACCTTTCTACAGGTGTTATCCATCATGGGACGAGGGGGGTCATGGCAAAGTGGAGATTAAGAGGATCTGGGAGATAAACACAGATGCAAAGGAAGCACATTTGAAGATATTAATATAAAGATGGAATGTCTTAAATTTGCTAATTTTACTTGTTACATTTTAGAAATCTGAACAGGCCTGGCACAGTGACTCACACCTGTAATCCTAGCACTTTGGGAGGCTGAGGCGGATGGATCACCTGACGTCAGGAGTTCCAGACCAGCCTGGTCAACATGGTGAAACCCTGTCTCTACTAAAATACAAAAATTAGCCGTGCACGATGGCGTGTGCCTGTAATTCCAGCTACTCGGGAGGCTGAGACGGGAGAATGAACCCAGGAGATGGTGGTTGCAGTGAGCCAAGATCACACCACTGCACTCCAGCCTGGATGGCTGAGTGAGATTCTGTCTCAAAAAAAAAAAAAAAAAAAAAAAAAAATCCAAATAAACAAAAAAACCTTAAACAATAAATTCAGGAAAGTTTACGCATTCTGCTAAGCCAGCATAGCCTAAAGTTTACTGTGTGAAATACTCTAAGGTAATTGGATATTTGAAATTATATTCACTTATATACCTTCCAGTCCCATACAAACTCAAGTTTTCTTTCAGAGTCCCAGTGAACCTCAGCAAAATCTCCACAATTTAAAAAAACAAAAACAAAAACAAAAAAAAACCCTGCAGAAATGCTGGACGCCACTTTTTATGGTTAGTGAAAGAAGCGCCAAGTCAGGATATGTTCCACAGCATGCTATTTTAACAACAACAGCAACAAAGAATCCAAAGTAATGTTCATCAGTGCAATTAAACCTAATTAACAGGTCCTTTAGATCATTTCTTAGATTATGCTCTAAGAACTTAAGAATCGACAATCAAAACCAGAAATATAGGGCCTTTAGAAGATAAAAACAATTAAACAAATATATGAATGTGGGGAAAAGAGAGGTCAGCCTGTTACGGTGTTATTATAGATAGAAGTAAGTTTAAGAGACTCCATTTGGCTCTGTATTTGAGATGCTGTTAATCTGTGACTCTACCCCCAATCTTGTCCTTGCTAGAGACATCGCTGTGGTAATTAAGGTTTAAAGGATTTTGGGCTGTAAGGAATGTGCTTTGTTAGGCAAATACTTAAAGGCTGCTTGTAGTTGAAGGTCAGTACCATTCTCTTAAATCTCAGTAAAGGAAAAACATCTGTCTCCTGCCTGTCCCTGGGCAAATGGAACATCTTCGTGTATCTGTATGTCTTACTGCTGATTTACTCCCTTATCTTTTGAGCAATAAATGCTGAGACCGGTGCCAGTGTGGGTCCTCTGTAAGCACAGCTCTGGTCCCCTGGGTCCCGCTTTTCTTTCTCTATACTTTGTCTCTGTGTCTTTATTTCTTTTCTTAAGTCTCTTGTTCCACCTAACGAGAAGCACCCACAGGTGTGGAGGGGCAGGCCACCCCTTCATCTGGCGTCCAATGTGGGAGCTTTTCCCTAAGGTGAAGGTATGCTGGAGCGTGGTCATTGAGGACAAGTCGACGAGAGACTCCCGAGTACGTCTACAGTCAGCCTTGCGGTAAGCTTGTGCGCTCGGAAGAACCTAGGGTAACAATGGGGCAAACTAAAAGTAAATATACCTCTTATCGCAGTTTTATAAAAATTCTCTTAAAAAGAGGGGGAGTTAAAGTGTCTACCAAAAATCTAAATACACTCTTTCAAACAATAGAACAATTTTGTCCGTGGTTTCCAGAACAGGGAACTTTAGATCTAAAAGATTGGGAAAAAATTGGCAAAGAATTAAAACAAGCAAGTAGGGAAGGTAAAATCATCCCACTTACAGTATGGAATGATTGGGTCATTGTTAAAGTAGCTTTAGAACCGTTGCAAACAGAAGAAGATAACATTTCAATTTCTGATGTCCCTAAAAGCTGTTCAGTAGATTGTGAAAAAGAGGCAGGGATAGAATCCCAGAAAGGAAAAGAAAGTTCACACTGTAAATGTGCAGCAGAGCCGGTAATGGCTCGGTCAACGCAAAATGTTGACAATAATCAATTACAGGAGGTAATATATCCTGAAACATTAAAATTAGAGGAAAAAGATCCAGAATTAGCAGAGCCATCAGAGTCTAAACCACGATGGCCAACTCCTCTTACAACAGCTCAGATGCCTGTAACCTTAGAACCTCAAATGCAGGTTAAACAAGTACAAACTCCAAAAGAAGATCAAATAGAGAAAGATAGAGTCTCTGTCACGGCAATGCCAATCCAAATACAGTGTCCACAATATCAGCAGGTAGAAAGTAAGACTCAGCAGCCAGTAGCCTATCAATACTGGCCGCCAGCTGAACTGCAGTATCTGCAGCCCCCAGAAAATCTGTATGGACAGCCAGGAACATTTCCAGTGCCACAGGGCAGGGCGCCATATCCTCAGCCGCCCACCATGAGACTTAATCCTACAGCACCGCCTAGTACACAGGGTAGTGCAATACATAAAATTATTGATGAGGCAAGAAAACAGGGAGATATTGAGGTGTGGCAATTCCCAGTAATATTAGAAGCAAGACCACCTGGAGAAGGGGCCCAAGAGGGAGAGCCTCCCGTAGCTGAAGCCAGATATCAGTCCTTTTCTATAAAAATGCTAAAAGAAATGAAAGAAGGAGTAAAACAGTATGGACGCAACTCTCCTTACATGAGAACATTATTAGATTCCATTGCTCATGGACATAGACTCATTCCTTATGATTGGGAGATTCTGGCAAAATCATCACTCTCACCCTCTCAATTTTTACAATTTAAGATTTGGTGGACTGATGGGGCACAAGTGCAGGCCCAAAGAAATAGGACTGCCAATCCTCCAATTAACATAGATGCAGATCAACTATTAGGAATAGGTCAAAATTGGAGCACTGTTGACCAATAATCAATAATGCCAAATGAGGCCATTGAGCAAATCAGGGCTATCTGCCTTAGGGCCTGGGAGAAAATCCAAGACCCAGAAACCGCCTGCCCTTCCTTTAATACAGTAAGACAAGGCTCTAAAGAGCCCTACCCTGATTTTGTAGCAAGACTTCAAGATGCTGCTCAAAAGTCAATTACCGATGAGAATGCCCGTAAGGTCATAGTGGAGTTGATGGCATATGAAAACGCCAATCCGGATTGTCAATCAGCCATTAAGCCATTAAAAGGAAGGGTTCCCGCAGAATTAGATATAATCTCAGAGTACATTAAAGCCTGCGATGGAATTGGAGGAGCTATGCATAAAGCTATGCTTATGGCTCAGGCAATTACAGGAGTTGCTTTAGGAGGACAAGTGAAAACATTTGGGGGAAAATGTTATAATTGTGGTCATATTGGTCATCTAAAAAAGAATTGCCTAGTCACAAATAAACAAAATGTAACTACTCAAGTTACTACAACAACAGATAAAGGGCCACCTGGCCTATGTCCAAGATGTAAAAAGGGAAAACATTGGGGTAATCAATGTCATTCTAAATATGATAAAAATGGGCAACCGCTGTTGGGAAACAAGAGGAGGGGCCAGCCTCAGGCCCCGCAACAAACTGGGGCATTCAAAATTCAACCCTTTGTTCCTCAGGGTTTTCAGGAACAATAACCACCACTGTCACAAGCATCTCAGGGAATAAGCCAGTTATCACAGTACAGCAATTATCCCCCACCACAAGTGGCAGTGCAGCAGTAGATCTATGTGCTTTACAAGCAGTCTCTCTGCTTCCAGGGGAGCCTCCACAAAAAATCCCCACAGGGGTATATGGCCCATTGCCTGAGGGGACTGTAGGACTAATCTTAGGAAGATCAAGTTTCAATCTAAAAGGAGTTCAAATTCATACTGGTGTGGTTGATTCAGATTATAAAGGAGAAATTCAATTGGTTATTAGTTCCTCAATTCCTTGGAGTGCCAGTCCAGGAGACAGGATCGCTCAATTATTACTCCTACCTTGATTTAATAAGTTTGCCAATGCAGCATTCATACCACACAGCTTAAATCTCAACCCACAGATTTATCTTGTGTTCTGCTAGATTATCACCTATTCACATTCAGGAGGCACCTAGTATGTGCTAGGCATTACTAATTGCTGGGACCTAGCAGTGACAAAACAACATTCCTTCTTCAAAGAGAAGTTCTAGTATAAAGAGGAATAGAAGGAACAGGCTAGATTGATGAGAGAGCTAAGAAAAGGACAGGCTGCCATGGGAAGCACCTGATCTTCTCTGGATGGTACATAGTTAACGAAGTCTGAGTGCTTCGTATAGCATAAGATCATCTCCTCCAAAGAAGCGAATGAAGCTTTGATTCCCCAGTACCAGAAGTCACCATAAAGGTGCGTACAGCCACATGCTAGGTGTAGGAAGTGAAACCAAACAAAGCTCCAACTTCCAGAGGCAACGGTCCAATTATGAAATCCTCTGGCTACGTTCAATTGAAATTCAAGGTA
>NW_022308034.1:0-5770 GCF_002776525.5 Piliocolobus tephrosceles | reverse complement strand
CCAGCCGCCGCCACGCCACGTCCCCCGGAGGCTGGCGGCCCCGATCGCCTGGGGGTGTGGTACCCACCCCCCCGCGAACCGGGGCCCCCAGCCGTGGCCACGCCACGCCCCCCGGCGGCTGGCGGCCCCCGATGGCCGCGGGGTGGGGGATCCACCCCTCCAGGATCGGGGTCCCCAGCCGCCGACACGCCCCGCCCCCCGGCGGGGCGTGCAGTCCCAGCAACTCGGGAAGCTGAGGCAGGAGAATGGCTAAACCCGGGAGGCGAAGCTTGCAGTGAGCTGCGATCGTGCCACTGCACTCCAGCCTGGGCGACAGAGCGAGACTCCGCCTTAAAAAAAAAGAAAGAGAGAGAGAGAAGGGGGAGAAAGAACAGAAAGGAATAGAAAGGAAAGAAGGCCGCTGGGGGAAGGGAAGGGGAAAGCAAGAGAGGGGAGGGGAGGGGAGGGAAAGGGCAGAGCAGAGAAATAGGTTACTGGGGGATAGTTTCTAGCACCTAATACATGTGTATTAAGTCCCTTAATAGTGTGTGGGAGTCAGGTAGAGGTCGGAGCAGAAAAAATATTTGAAAAAATAATGCTTAAAATTTTCAAAGCTAATGAAAAATATTAAACAATAGATCCAAAAGCTAAAGAACTCTGAATACAAGAAATAAACAAAAAAAACTTCACCAAGGCACTTCATACTAAAAAATGCATAAACTCTGTGACAAAACAAAAATGAAACATCTAACTAAAGCATAGATAATTATGTATAGAGAAAGAAAGAATGATAGAATATTTGTCATTAAAAATAATGTAAGTAAGAAGACTGTGGAGCAACATTTTTGAAGTATACAAAAAAATCTGTCAGCCTAGCATTCTACACCCAGTGAAAATAGCATTTAAAAGTACAGTTGAAATAATAATGTTTTCAGACATCTTAAATCAGAACTAATCACAAACAGACTTTCAGCACAGAAAACATTTTAAAAATTCTTCAGGAGGCCGGGCGCGGTGGCTCACACCTGTAATTTCAGCACTTTGGGAGGCCGAGGTGGGAAGATCACAAGGTCAGGAGATCGAGACCATCCTGGCTAAAACAGTGAAATCCCGACTCTACTAAAAACACAAAAAATTAGCCGGGTGTGGTGGCGGGCGGCTGTAGTCCCAGCTACTCGGGAGGCTGAGGCAGGAGAATGGCGTGAACTCGGGAGGCGGAGCTTGCAGTGAGAGGACATGGCACCACTACATTCCAGCTTTTGAGACACAGACTCACAAAAAAAAAAAAAAAAAAATCTTCAGGAAAAATGACAATGTGAAATGATGATAAAGCAGGACTAGAAAAAGAAACGATTATCTTTGGAAATAGTAACTACATAGGTAAATACATATGATTTTGTTCTTATTATTTAAATGCCTTTAAACAATTTACTACTTAAAAATAATAAAAAGAGTTTTGGTGTTTATAATACACATAAAAATAAATTATATAACAACATTAGCATGAAGACTGGAAGAAGAGAAATAGAAGTCTACCAATGTGAGATTCTTATCCTAAACATAAAGTTGTATGATACCACTTTAATGTAGAGTGCAGTAAGTTTGATATTTTATAAATCATGATGCAACGAAAAATAAAACAGAGTCATAGCTAGTAAGCCAACAGGGGATAAATAGGATAGTAAACAAAATTCAATTAATCCAAAAGAATGCAGAAAAAAAAAAACAGGAAAAAGATCAAAGGAGAGTTGAGACAAATTGAAAACAAATATCAAGATGACAGACTTAAGTATAATTATATCAAAATTGCATTAAATGTAAATGTTTTACACACCCAAAAGAAATTGTTAAATGATGTAAAATAGCAAGCCCAAATGTTTGTCAGCTAAAAAAAAAAATACTCTGTTTAAAGACAAAAAAATAGGTTAAAAGTAAAAGGATTAAAAAAATACATCATGCCAATATTAATCAAAGAAAAGCAGGAGTTGCTGTACTAATTTCAGACTAATAAATTTCAGAACAAACATTACTAACAGGAATAAAAGATTACTTGATTAGAAGTCAATTCATCAAGAGAGAATGAAAATCCATAGTATTTATGCCTTGATTACCAGAGCTTTAACATATACAAAGCAAAAACTGATAGAACTACAGAAGTAGACAAAATCATAATTATCATCAAAGGTTAGATACTCCTTTTTCAATAATTGATATGATAATAGACAAAAAATATCAGCAAGGATATAACAGACTTGAACCAGACCGGGGATGGTGACTCAAATCTGTCATTCGAGCACTTTGGGAGGCGAGTCAGGTGGATCACCAGAGGTCTGGAGTTCATGACCAGCCTGGCCAACTTGACGAAACCAAGAATACAAAAATTAGAGGGGCGTGGTGTTGCATGCGTGTTCTGTAATCCCAGCTACTTGGGAGGCTGAGGCAGGAGAATCACTTGAACCCGGGAGGCGGAGGTTGCAGTGAACCAAGATCGCGCCATTGCACTCCAGCCTGGGGGACAAAAGCGAAACTCTGTCTCAAAAAACTATACACACACACATATATATATACACACACATACATACATGTAGCCAGGCATGGTGGCACACGCCTGTAATCCCAGCTTCGCAGGAGGCTGAGACAGGAGAATCGCTTCAACCCGGGAGGCGGAGGTTGCACCCCAGCCACTGTACTCCAGCCTGGCCGACAGAGACCAAGACTCCTTCTAAAAAAAAAAAAAAAAAAAAAAAAAAGTAAAGAAAAGAAAAAAGACTCGGATCAAATTATTGTCTGTATTTATTTGATGTACATTTTAACAACATTCCATCCAACAACAACAGATTATATATTCTTTGTAAGTGTACATGGAAAATTTGTCAAGATAGATCATATTTTTGGTCATAAAATGTCTCAAAAAATTTAAGGATTTAAGTCATAAAAATATGTTTCTTCTCACTTGGAAACTAATAGTATAATGATTTCTGGAAAAATGCCAAGTATTTGGAAATTAACACATTCTAAGTAATCAATGAATCAAAGAAGAAATTTGAAGGGAAATTAGAAAGTGTTTTGAAATAGATAAATATGAAAAATCACCATATCAGAATTTGTTGTATAACACCAAAGCAATATTTAAAGGAAAGTTTAAAGCACTGCATGACTATAAGAAATGCCTCAAATTAATGAATTCAGCTTCCATATTAAGAAACAAGAAAAAGAAGAGGAAATTAAAACCCAACTAAGTAGAAAAAAGAAACAATAGCAATCAAAGTAGAAATTAATGAAATAGGAAACAAAAATGTATAGATAAGGTCAATGAAACAGAACTTTTTTTAAAAGCAATTTCAACTTTTATTCTAGATTCAGTGGCTACATGTGCAGGTTTGTTACATGGGTAAATTTCATGATGCTGAGGTTTGGAGTTCAGAGGATCCTGTCACCTAGGAAGTGAGCATAGTACCCAATAGGTAGTTTTTCAGCTGACGTTTCCCTTCCTCCCTCCCTCCCCCTTCTAATAGTCCCCAGTATCTATTGTTCTCGTTATTATGTCCATGCATTCTCAATGCTTAGCTCCCACTTATAAGTGAGCACATGCAGTATTTGGTTTACTGTTCCTATGATAATTCACTTAGGATAATGGCCACCAGCTGCCTCCATGTTGTTACAAATGACATGATTTCATTCTTTTTTATGGCTGTGTAGTATTCCATTGTGTATATGTACCACATTTTCCTTACACAATCCACTGTCAATGGACACCTAGGTTGATTCCATGTCTTTGCTATTGTGAATAGTGGTGTGATGAGTATATGAGTGCATGTGCTTTTTGGTAGAATGATTTATTTTCCTTTGGATATACACCCAGTAATGAGATTGCTGGATTGAATCATAGTTCTAAGTTCTTTCAGAAATCTCCAAACTGCTCATTATAGTGGCTGAACTAATTTACATTCCCACCAACAGGGTATAAGCATTCTCTTTTCTCAGCAGCCTTGCCACCATCTGTTGTTTTATGACTATTTAATAATAGCCATTCTGACTGGTGAGAGATGGTGTCTCATTGTGGTTTTAATTTGCACTTCTCTAATGATTAGTGATGATGATCATTTTTTCATACGTTTAAAGGCCGCTTTGTTTGTCCTCTTTCATGAAGTGTCTGTTCATGTCCTTTGCTTCTTTTTAATGGGATTATTGGTTTCTTGCTTGCTGATTTTTTTAAACTTTTTTTTTTTTTTTTTTTTTTTTTTTGAGATGGAGTTTCGCCCTTGTTGCCCAGGCTGGAGTGCAATGGTGTATAATCGTGGCTCACTGCAGTCTCTACCTCCCAGGTTTAAGTGATTCACCTGCCTCAGTCTCCCGAGTACTTGGGGCTACAGGCACGTGCCGCCACACCTGGCTAATTTTTGTATTTTTAGTAGAGATGGGGTTTCATCATGTTAGCCAGGTTGGTCTCGAACTCCTGACCTCAGGTGATACATCCACCTTGGCCTCCCAAAGTGACGGGATTATAGGTGTAAGCCACCAAGCCCAGACTAAATTTCTTATAGATTCTGGATTATTACACCTTTGTCAGATGCATACTTTACTAACATTTTCTCCTATTCTGTAGACTGTCTAATTTCTCTGTTGATAGTTTATCTTGCTATGAAAACCTTTTTAGTTTAATTAGGTCCTATTGTTGATTTTTGTTTTTGTTGCAGTTGGTTTTAAGGATTTAGCCATAAATTATTTGCCATAGCTGATGTTGAGTAGGGTATTTCCTTGATTTATTTCTAGAATTTTATAGTTTGAGATCTTAAATCTTTAATCCATCTTGAATCAATTTTTATGTATGATGAAAGGTAGGGTTTCACCAGTTTCAATCTTCTGCATATGGCTAGCCAGTATATTCCAGCACCTTTTATTGAACAGAGAGTCCTTTCCTATTGGTTGTTTTTGTCAATTTTGTCAAAGATCAGATAACTGTAGGTGTGCAACTTTATTTCTGGGTTCTCTGTTCTGTTCCCTCAGTCTATGTGTCTGTTTTTGTACTACTATCATGCTCTTTGGGTTATTGTAGCCTTATAATATAGTCTAAAGTTGGGTTACATGATGCCTCCAGTTTTGTTCTTTTTGCTTTGGATTGTTTTGACTATTCAGGCTCTTTTTTGGTTCTATATGAATCTTAGGATTGTTTTTTCTAATTCTGTGAAAAATGATGGTTGTAATTTGATGGTAATAGCATTGAATCTGTACATTGCTTTGGGCAGTGTGCCATTTTAACAACGTTGATTCTTCCAATCCATGGGCATAGCATGTTTTCCCATTTATTTGTGCTGTCTCTGATTTCTTCCAGCAGTGTTTTATAGTTCTCCTTGCAGAAATCTTTCACCTCCTTGTTTAGTTGTACTCCCAAGTTGTACTCCCAATGATCATTTTATTTGTGGTTATTGTAAGTGCGATTATGTTCTTAATTTGGCCATCAGCAAGAATGTTACTGGTGTTTAGAAATGCTACTAATTTGTGTACACTGATTTTGTATCCTAAAACTTTGCTAACATAATTTATCAGTTTTAGGAGCATGTTGGTGAAGTCTTTAGAGTTTTCTAGGTATAGAATCATGTTGTTAGTGAAGGGAGATAGTCTGACTTCTTTTCCTATTTGGATACCTTTTATGTCTTTCTCTTGCCTGATTGCTCTGGCTAGGATTTTTGGTACTACGTTGAATAGGAGTGGTGAAAGTGGACATCCTTATCTTGTTTCAGTTTTCAAGGGAAATTTTTCCAGCTTTCACCCATTCAATATAATGTTGTCT
>NW_022308033.1:0-4248 GCF_002776525.5 Piliocolobus tephrosceles | reverse complement strand
GCAAGGCTTATCACAGCCATGAACCCAGGCCCCTGTGAAAAGCCCGCCCTCCTCAGCCTGGTGGCCTCTGATGTGGTCCCCTCCTCGGCTCCCATGCCCCCTCCCTTGGGTTTATAACCCAAGTCACATTGGGACAGCCTCTTTCCATATCTAATCTCATCCCACCACCACCCCAAGACCTACCTTCTGGTTATCGCCACGTGGTGGAGTCCAGACTCCGCTTGGTTAAGACGTCTGTGATCAGGCCGGGCGCGGTGGCTCAAGCCTGTAATCTCAGCACTTTGGGAGGCCGAGACGGGCGGATCACGAGGTCAGGAGATGGAGACCATCCTGGCTAACACGGTGAAACCCCGTCTCTACTAAAAAATACAAAAAATTAGCTGGGTGAGGTGGTGGGAGCCTGTAGTCCCAGCTACTCGGGAGGCTGAGGCAGGAGAATGGCGTGAACCCGGGAGGCGGAGCTTGCAGTGAGCTGAGATCCGGCCACAGCCCCCCCGCGGGGGCGAAAGAAAGCCCCCATCTCCAAAAAAAAAAAAAAAAAAAAAAAAAAAAGACGTCTGTGATCAACACCAGGACCCAAACCTCGTTCGTTCCGGCTGTGGAAATGGCCGTTTCCACTGGCCCATCGCTGAGTCACAGAAAAGGCACAGGCCCTAGGAATGCCGACATCACCTCCCATAAAACCTGACGGGGGAGGAGGAGGATCTAATTTTTGGTGTTAGAAAAACTGTAAATTGTAATGAACATGCTAGACAAGATGTTCCGGGGACAGGCGCTTGGCAAGCCTTGTCCTGCAGGGGGTGCTATCCACTCAGCGACCCATGACAGCCTTGCGGCTGTTTCCAGCCGGGCTGAGTCCCACATGCTGGGGGATCATTTGCCAGGTATCTACTTGTTAAAATGCTTGCTTTGCTATGAGCAATCCCAGCGAGCTCAGACAAATAACACTGTTATTCAAAAATCACAAAAATACATGCAGCCTGCAAAACACACGCAATCATTTCAGAAATACACCACCATGCTGGGCGCAGCGGCTAATGCCCGTAATCCCAGCACTTTGGGAGGCCGAGGTGGGCGGATCACTTGAGCCCAGGAGTTCAAGACCAGGCTGGACAATGAAGCAAGATCCTGTGTCTACAAAAATTTTTTTAAATTAGCCAGGCATGGTGGTGCACACCTGTAGTCCCAGCTACTCTGGAGGCTGAGGCACGAGTATCACTTGAGCCCAGGAAGTCAAGGCTGCAGTGAGCCAAGATTGTGCCACTGCACTCCTGGGCAACAGAGTAGACCCTGTCAAAATAAAGAAAGAGGCTGGGCGTGGTGTCTCATGACTGTAATCCCACCACTTTGGGAGGCTGAGGTGGGAGGATCACTTGAGCCCAGGACTTCCAGATTAGACAGGCTCTTGCTCTTTCGCCCAGAGTGGAGTGCAGTGGTGCGATTTCAGCTCGTTGTAGCCTTGACCTCCCAGGCTTAGGCAATCCTCCCACCTCAGCCTCCTGAGTAGCTGGGAATACATGCATATGCCAGTATGCCTGGCTTTTAATTTAATTTAATTTTTTTTTTTTTGGTAGAGATGGGGGTCTTGCTTTGTTGCCCAGGCTGGTCTTGAATTGCTGGCCTCAAGCAATGTTCCTGCCTTGGCCTTGCTGAGATTACAGGCATGAGCCACCATACCTAGCATCATTTTATTTTCTATTTGTATTCTTTTTTTTTTTTTTTTTAGACAGGGTCTTGCTCTGTCACCCAGACTGGAGTGCAGTGGCACAATCTTGGCTCACTGCAACCTCCGCCTCCTAGGTTGGAGCGATTCTTGTGCCTCAGTCTCCCTAGTAGCTAGGATTACAGATGTGTGCCACCATGCCTGGCTAATTTTTGTTTTTGTTTTTGTTTTTGAGACAGAGTCTCGATCTGTCACCCAGGCTGGAGTGCAGTGGCCGGATCTCAGCTCACTGCAAGCTCCACCTCCCGGGTTTACACCATTCTCCTGCCTCAGCCTCCCGAGTAGCTGGGACTACAGGTGCCCACCACCTCACCCAGCTAGTTTTTTGTATTTTTTAGTAGAGACAGGGTTTCACTGTGTTAGCCAGGATGGTCTCGATCTCCTGACCTCGTGATCCACCCGTCTCAGCCTCCCAAAGTGCTGGGATTACAGGCTTGAGCCACTGTGCCCGGCCTAATTTTTGTATTTTTAATAGAAATGATGTTTCACCATGATGGCCAGGCTGGTTTCGAACTCCTGGCCTCAAGTAATCTGCTCACCTCAGCCTCCCAAAATGCTGGGACTCCAGGTGTGAGCCACCGCTCCCGGCTTCTTTTCCGTTTTATTCTATTTCAGGTTTGCTTTTTTTTTTTTTTTCTTTTTTGGTTTAACAGCACTTTTGGAGTATGTAAGATAATGTTCATGAGTCGAAAGTCAAAACCATATCAAAAGGTGAGCTCCGAGCGTCTCCTTTCCCATGGCGAAAGTGCATTTGCAGGAGCTGCCTCCAAGCCTCCCAATTCCACTGCTCCAGCCTCCAGCCTGGCCCTCTTGGACACAGAGCTTGGGCATCCAGGTTCCTGTCAGGACTGAAGCGACCCAAAGCTGGCAGGGGCCCTAGAGGTCATTCAACATGCTTCTCCCTCCAGCTGACAGAAACTGGATGTCAGACTTCTGGCCACCAGGGCAAGAGCAGAACTCACGCGTGGCACTTCACAGTTCCAGAACCCTAGGGTGTCCTAGGCTGGAGTGGGGGTGGGGCACTCACCTTTATCCAGCTGCCTCTGCTAGTCAAGCAAAAGCATTGGGCAGGCTGTTTTCATCTAAAACAACACTGGGAGGTGCTCCAAGGAAGACACAGACACATGGAAAGCTTCAAAGACCTGATTGGTCTGACCCAAACTCCTTGCTTTTCTGACACTGTATCACAAAAAATGTCTTCTCCTGCCACTCCCACCAATCAATTTCATCCTAAGTTCTTTGCTTCCACCAGCGGCATCTTCCAGGCTTCCAGGCCAGCAGTGGAGGAGTCATTTTTAACTCTTCTTTCTCCTTCACCCTGGCATCCCATTTGTGGACACAGAGCCTAGCCCTAGTGGGCTGGGAGAAACCGCAAAGGGCATCCAGTTCAGCTGCCCATGTAACACTTGGATTTTCTGTAAATGTTTGTGGTGAAGCTGCTGCCCAGGCTCAGCCTCAACACGGGCCCCACCTCTGTGCCAGGCAGCTCGCCACTTCCTGGCATGACCTGTTGCATCTTGAAACGGTTATGATGTTCAAAAGTCTGCCTCAGTTTGAGATTAAATCTGCCTCCCTGTTGCCTCGCCTCCTCGCTCCCTGCACGCACATCCACTGGTTCTAGTTTTTTGCGGGGGTGGCACAGAACAGATCTGACCCCTTCTGTATCTTAGCCCTTTGAATGTGAAAGTGGTGATCAAGCCCCCACAGGGTAAATATCCCCCACTGCTCCAGCTGGTCCTCATATGACAGTTTCAAATCACTAGACAGTCTAGTCCCTTCTCCGAACATGCTGCAGTTCATCTAAATCGGGTGTTGCTAACTAAGTGCCTAAGGGGTCCAAGCAAGTGGGATCAGTGAGTGAGATGGGTGGGAAGAACACCGAGTGGTGGGGACTGTGGCCAAGAGGTGTTTCAGCCAATTGCTGCCATGCAGAAGTGAGGCCCTGCATTCCCAGATCTTCTCATTTTCCAATAGGAATCAGTATAATTTGGGTTTGGATTTGAAATATTCTGATTTTTTTAGTTGGTTATTAATTTTTCTTTTCTTTTCTTTTTCTTTTTTTCTGAGATGGAGTCTCGCTCTGTCACCCAGGCTGGAGTGCAGTGGCGCAATCTCAGCTCACTGCAACCTCTGCCTCCCAGGTTCAAGTGATTCTCCTGCCTCAGCCTCCCATGTAGCTGGGACTACAGGCATGTGCCACCATGCCCAGCTAATTTTTTGTATTTTTAGCAGAGACGGGGTTTCACCGTGTTAGCCAGGATGGTCTCCATTAATTTTTCAAGAACAACATTATATGAACCAACTGCTCTGTTTGTGCAGCAAACAAAAATCTATGGGCACCATCCCAGCACTTCGGGAGGCTGAGGTGGGCAGATCACCAGGTCAGGAGATCGAGACCATCCTGGCTAACACGGTGAAACCCCGTCTCTACTCAAAATACAAAAAATTGACTGGGCATGGTGGCGGGCGCCTGTAGTCCCAGCTACTCGGGAGGCTGAGGCAGGAGAACGGCATGAACCCAGGAG
>NW_022308032.1:0-1341 GCF_002776525.5 Piliocolobus tephrosceles | reverse complement strand
CTTTTCTATTTTGTTGGTTAAAATAGAAGCTAATGTTGGTGGATTGCTATCTGAGCTATGTGCTTATGGTAACTCATGTGGAAATATTGATTATAGTACAGTAAATTATGTTTTAAAAAATGAAAACAATTATAATACTTGGAATATAAACAGTCGTATTTTAAATGATGATGTCATTACATCATCAGGTGATGATAATGATTCGGATACAATAGATGGTATAAACGAAGGTGATGTTGATAGTAACCTAAGCGAAAAAAAACATAAACAGGAAGAGGTAATGGGAGATAAAAACAAAAAGGAAATGAACAAAATCGAAAATATTGAAAAAGAAGGAAAAAATGAGAGTGAAAAAATGTGTGATAGTAAGAGTGGAAAAAAGAGTGACAAAGAGAGTGACAAAGAGAGCGAAAACAAAAACGAGGGAGAAACTGTAGGAAAACCAGATGAAATCAAAATAAAAAAACTGATTAATTTAGACATGTTAGAAATTAATAAAAATAGTAAAACATATGTTACTAATTATAATAATGATATCGCTGGTACTAATAAAGTAAATGATGATTTATCTGTTGGGATTGGTATGGAAAATTATATGAAAAATGTTCAAAGCAGTGTACCCATGTCTATATATAAACTAAATTCCAATATACAATTAAATTATAAAAACTATCAAACAAGTAAGAACCATGTTAATTTTTTATCACTTAAGTCAAAACAAGAAGAAGAAACGAAAATTTTGATTAAATATTCAAATTCACAATCTGAAATGGAATTAAGTGATGAAGAGTATGATGATTTAAATAGCATTAATTCTGTAACTTTATATGATGATGGTGTAAAAGTAGAATATGAATACGAAGATTTTGAAAAAATAGGCAAGGGTGATGAAGTTGATTACTTAGACGGTACAAATGTTAACAAGGATGAAGATTCCACATCTAGCGATTCAAGTACACAAACAATAATTGTATATGTAATTATAGGTTTAATCGTTGTACTTTTAATTCTTACCATTTTTGTTCTTATTAAATTTAATGTTATAGGCAAATTAATAATATCATTAAGAAAAAAAAAAGCATATAACAAATCACTAAAAATTAATAATAATGATGAAACTGATATTTATAAGGATGAGTTTTTTAACGAAACTGCTAACAATTAATAGATATAGACAAATGGAATAAAATTGTACACGATCAGGATGTGGTGTATATGAATATATATATACATACACACAAACATTTACTTATCTTACTTACGTGGCTGATTTGCGCATTTATTTCTTATATATATACTCACGTTTGTATGTGTCACATATGAGATCATATAACTAAAAAC
>NW_022308031.1:0-2831 GCF_002776525.5 Piliocolobus tephrosceles | reverse complement strand
TTTCTTTCTTTCTTTCTTTCTTTCTTTCTTTCTTTCTTTCTTTCTTTTTCTTTTTTTTTTTTTTAACTCCCCACTATTATTTTCTGGCTGTCTGTTTTCTTGTACATTGAAAAGTAGCTATTTTGTGAATCTGGGTCCTCCAATGTTATTGCATATACATTTAGAATGGTTAAGTCTTTTGTTGAATTGAACCCATCACTATGTAATGTCCTTTGTTCATTTTTACACTTGTTGGTTTAAAGTCTGTTTTATCTGATATAAGAAGAGTGACCTCTGCTTCTTGTTGTTGTTGTTTGTTTTCCATTTGTGTCGTGATATTCTTCCAACCGTTTACTTTGAGCCTATGGGTGTGTCATTACATGGGAGATGGGTCTCTTAAAGACAGTAGATTGATGTGTCTTTTTTTACATTTTTTTTTTATTTCACTTGAAATATTGTGCCTTTTAAATGGGGGTCATTTAAGCTAGTTACGATCAAGGTTTTTTTATATGTGAGATTTTGATAGTATAATAAACTTATTAGTTCATTGCTTTGTAGTTTCTATTGTCTGCTTCCTTCATAATGTCTGTGGGTTATGTACTTAAGTTTGTTTCTGTAGTAGCAGGTATCTTTATTTTGTTTCCACGTTTAGAACTCCCAAGTATCTCTTGTAAGCCTGGTCTAGTGGTAACAAATTACTTTAGTGCTTTCTGTTTGGCAAAGTCTTTGTTTCTCCATTTCTGAAGCTTAATTTGGTATGCTATGAAATTCATGGTTGGAATTTCTTTTCTTTATTAATGCTAAAAATATGCCCCTAATCTCTCCTGCCTTATAAGGTTGCTACTGAAAAGTTTGCTGCTAGCCAGATCATGTTCCCTTTGTACGTAATCTTTTTCTCTAGCTATCCTTAAGATTTTTTTCTTCATCATTGACCTTAGACAGTTTGGTGACTAAACGCTTGGTAATACTCATTTTGGGCAGTATTGCACAGGTATTATTTTATCTAGTTCCTTGTATCTGGATGTCTATGTTTCTAGCAAGAGCAGAAACATTTTCTTGAATTATTCCCTCAAATATGTTTTCCAGGTTGTTTACTCTTTCTCCTTCTCTCTCAGGAATGCCAGTACATCATAGGTTTAGTCACTTTACATAATCCCATATTTTTCCAAAGATTTTGTTCATTTTTAAATTCCTTTCTCTTTAGTTTTGTCTGCCTAGGTTAATTTGAATGACTGTTCTTAAAGATTAGAAATTTTCTCCTCTGCTTAGTCCAGTCTCTTTATAAAGCTTACAATTGCATTTTGAAATTCCTTAAGTGAGTTTGTCAATTCCTGAAGCTCTGATTTATTTTTAAGATGCTATCTTTCTTCATTTCCTGGATTAATTTGGAAGTTTTTTTGTGTGTTTTGATTTTCAAACTTGTCTTGAAGCTCATTAATCTTCCTTACAATCCATGCTTTGAATTCTTTATCTGTCATTTTTGCCTTTCCATCTTGGTTGCGGACTATTTCTGGAGAGCTCATGTGATCGCTTAGTAGTGTCACTACATTTAGAAATTTTATGGTGCCAGAATTCTTGTGCTGATTCCTTCTCATCTAGAGTGCCGACACTTCTAATTATTGTAATTATTTTCATTAGGTTAGGATTTTATGGTATTATCTTTTTTCTTTTCATTTCCATTTTCCCTCTCCATAGGGACTGTGATTATAGACAGTGTTTGGTAGCATCTTTTGTCTTTGCTTCTAAATACTTAAATACTTCATTCAGCAAGGTTATATAGAGATGTACAGTTTGACCTAAAAGCCAGTAGATGATACTTACAGATAAGAGTGGGATGCAGCCAATGTGGCTAGACAAAGTTCTTTTCCCTAACCTAGGTTGTTTGGATCCCCAGTAGAAAGGTGAGTCACAGATGGAGGCTCTCTGCCTCTCTCACGTACTAGAGCTTCACTCATTTATTTCAGCCAGATGCTGTAACAGGGGCTGTTTGTCAGCATTCTCCTCCCCAGGATCTGGGGTGACCTTCATTATTCTGGTGGATTCTCATTTTCCTTCTTGGATTAAAGGTTAGATAATTAATCTTTTTGCACTATTTTGCTATTTCCAAGTGGCCAAGACACAATAAAAGCCTCTGTTTCCTCATCTTGGAAAATAACAACAACAACAGCAAAGGTTGTTTTATTTAAAGGTTCAACAAAACCTGCAAATACTTAGCTAGACAAAGAAAAGAGATGACTCAGATAATTAAAATCAGAAGTGAAAAGGGAGACATTACAACTGATGCCACAGATATAAAAATTATTTTGAGACTAGTACAAATGATATATGCCAACAAATTGAATAATTTAGAAAAAAATAAATTCCTAGAAACATACAGTCTACTGAGTACATCATAAATAAGTGGAAAAACTGAACATACCAATAACAAGTAAGGAGATTAAATCAATTTTCAAACCTTCCAGCGAAGGAAACATCAGGAGCAAATAGCTTTGCTGGAGAATTTTACCAAACATTTAAATAAGAATCAGCACAAGTCCTCCTGAAACCCTTTCAAATAAATGAATAGAAAGGAACATTTTTAAATTAATTCTATGAGTCCAACATTACCCTGATACTTAAGCGAGACAAAGATACTATTTAAAAATCCAGACTAATAACCCTGGTGAATATTGATGCAAAAGCTTCAAAAGAATAAGAGCAAACCAAATCCAATAGCACATTAAAAGCATTATATACTATGTCCAAATGGGATTTACCAATGGGATGGCAGGATGTTTCAGCATATGAAAATCAGGAGGTTCAATTTACTACATTAAAAGAAAAAAGAACAAAAATGACAATTAATACAGAAA
>NW_022308030.1:0-2170 GCF_002776525.5 Piliocolobus tephrosceles | reverse complement strand
ATCCATGTGCCCAGTGAGAAGACTTGTAAGAATCCGTTTGGGAATAATGAGAACATGAGCATTCCCCTCCCTACCTCCACCACTCCCCTCCTGCCATTTGGATGTTGTGAATTTACCAAACACGGTGATTTAGGTCACTTTTATTATTTCAGAAATTCCAGATACTTTACTACTCATATTAAATAGCCCTCGAAGGGACATTTGCCATTAATTAATGTCTAATACGAAGAAAAGACCAATGTATGTGATCTGTAGTGCATAGTAATAATACAATCTGAATAATACATTTAAAATTTTTACTCCACTTTCCAAGTAATAAAGCATTGATTCTAAACATATTCTCTATTTGTCAAAACCAATAGAAATTATTGTGTCATTTATAAAAGAAATTAATTAATGATATCTCTAAGTTAATTTTTTACTTCTTTCTCCCATATCATTTTTATATTATATAAGAGAGCATATTTTTCTACTCTATCCTGGAATTAATGAACACAACATAAAGTATGATATTTAACCCATGGCTACCACATTTTATTCAGCGTGTTTAGTAGGCTCTCATATATCTGGAAAAGAAAACTTAGGATATAAACATAACCAAACTAAAATAACATCTTTTTTTCTTCTATTTACTTTACTTCTTGAATCCAATGATATAATATGGCTTCATCTACCTCTGAGAATACACTTAAAACTACAGAAGCAAATTAACATTCTCCCAATTCACAGGTAGTGCAATATTGAAGATTTCATCTCGTTGAACACATGTTGGATCAAATTTACAATACTAAAGCGCTCTTCTAAATACTGCAATGTGTAGATGGAAGACAAGCTAGTCAGGTGGCAGAGTGAACATCATGCTGGTAGGCCTTTTCAAGTTGTCACTTGCAAGATGTTTGCTGAGAATGTTAGCCATAATTAATCGCAGAGATAGGAGGCTGCAAATGGGCGAGGTAATGTTCAAACGTATGGAATGAACACTAGTCATGGTAAAAGATAATAGATGTGGCCACATTGCTTTGAGAAAATTTAGAGAATATTTTGGGTCACACGGGTACATTTCTGCCTTATTTGTGAAATGTATTCAATGAAGTTACATCACACACGTAGATTTCCAGATCCTGTGTCTAACTTACTTTCCTTGGCTTTGTGGGAGAACACATATTCTAATGAAGCTCATTTTAAGGCAAATATTTTTTGAAAATCCAAAACTGATAGATACATGTATGCAGGGTTCCTTCTCATATGTCTTTTATAAACAGTGAGGTTGTATTTCTCCTTTAGTGTTTAATGTGTTTCATCACATAATGTCCTAGAAGTTTTATCAAATTTTTCTGTCCACCTTTTGAAGGCGTATGAGTACGAAAAAAATGCAGTCTGCTGCTTCACTAATAAAACTAGGACAAAGGCCATTCCAACTGAAATATGTGAAACACTCGGTTTTATTCATTTCAAGCATTTTAAACCTCTAAATTTGGACTTGAATAAAGACATTTCATAGAAAAACAAATATTTTTTTATTTTTTTAATCTTTGTAACTTTTAATAGTTTACAGCCACAGTGACAGCTTTTATATGTGTACATGCATTTAAATACAGTTTCGTACCATAAATAGCCATGTGGAAAAATATCTGCCTCTAGGCAAAAAAAAAAAAAAAAAGTCTTTGCCACTACATAAACACCTTTAAGTAATACCGAAAATAGACGTGAGGTAATTTTTTATCTAAAGTGACTGTAGCCTATATTAAGATATATTCACTGTAAAATTCAAGTTTTAAAATCCTTGTTTTATAACTCAAAAATGTATCTTTTTTGAAAAACGTCTTTACATTTATCGCTATTGTACATTTATTTGGTAGGAAACAGGGATGTTTGATGTCTTGCAATGATAAAATGATCATATTCAATAGAAAATTATCTCACATTCTGCATAACTTCTGAACATTCTATAAGACAATTACAGAAGAGAAAAACCAATTTGTAGATAACTGAATGAGTACAACCATTTAATAAATGTGAATAAAGGCATTTCAGAACATTTTGATGTACACTGCACTTTCTGATAGTAAGATTTTAGGTTAAAATAAGATTATACTTTAAAAAGTTTACCATTTTGAAAAAATTGTATCACTGTTGGCAATGCCATTTTCATACTTGAGATGCTAGTCCA
>NW_022308026.1:0-1710 GCF_002776525.5 Piliocolobus tephrosceles | reverse complement strand
TCTCACTGTTCTTATTTTTTTTTTTATTTTTTTTTTTATTTTTTTTTAGTTCACTAAAATATTGGGTTTTTTTAAGGCAGGGGGGGTTGCAAACAATAGGTACCTACAATGGCTAGGCAAAGATTTTGAAAATTGCCTGTTTAAAAACACAGAATGTGAAAAAATAACGTCGAAAAATTGTGTATTATCCGCTATGGATATGTTACCATACCAAGTTGTACCAACTAATTGTATCGATTGTGTTGTATATGCATTAAAATATGCATCCCACGCAAAACAATTACTATTACAATTATCTAACATTCAAGTGTGTAATAATGAAAAAAATTTAAAATTAATGAACTATAGCATAGATATAAGTTTAGTTAGAGAATATCAATTATATGAACGAGTTTTATCCAAATTAAAAGTATCTAAAAATTTGAAAAGTAAAATATTTATTATTAATATTCATAATGCTACTAATTTGATAAATATGATAATTGAAAACAGAATAAATGATTTTTTTAATGAAATTAATAATGCAATTATTAATATTATAAAAAAAAAGTGTTGTTCTTTTTTTAAAACCTTTAAACGATGATGAAAATTTTCTAAAACAAAAAAAATATTAGAAGATAGAGGTAAAGATATTACTTCTATTATAGAAAACTCGTTAAGAATAAATATTAATGGATATTTATATAAAGAAAATAGAACACGTACAATAATTCGAGAGAGAGACTTTAGTTTATTTTTTTCAAATGAAATTTTACAACAATGTAAGTCCTTATTAAAAGAAAATAGATTAATAGTTCAAATTGAAATTGTAAATAATGTTGTTATGTTTAATGATGAACAGTTCAGTATTATGAGTGATATATTTTACGATGAGAACAATAAGCAAAATACTAACATATATAATGATGTTCAAGATACTGATAGTGCTAGTAGTGGTAATAATAATGTTAACGACAATAATAAATATGATGTGGATAAATCTGATGTGGATATATCTGATGTGGATATATCTGATGTGGATAGAACTTATGTGGATATATCTGATATGGATAGAACTTATGTGGATAGAACTAATGTGGATAGAACTAATGTGAATAATAATGTTGACGATGTTGTCATTTTGCCCGAAACTGGAGAAAAAATATTAGGATATGTAGAACTAGAACTTACCTTAAATCCCTATTTAAAATTTAGTGACTCCCATTATTTAGTAAGTGAAGTGTTGTATAAAAAAAGTTTTTATGATGAAGACAATAGTACATATGATATTTTTTCATATAATGATTATAACCAGGATAGATATTTTTTTAACTGAACAACATTTTTTTATTAACGATATAACTGGAAATGTCGACAATAATAATACGGAGGAGGAAGGTAAGGGTGGTAATATAATAAATAAGGATGCAATAGCTAATAATATAATAAATAATAACATGGCAAATGACCGTAGAAATAATAACAATAGATATAAAAATATTAACCGAAAAAAATATAATTAAGAATAACAAAAGACCTATTAGAAATAATGGTCCAAATCGTAATGAAAATGGTGATAATAATGAAGGTGGAAGAGGTAATAGAAACAATGATAATAGAAACAATGATAATAGAAACAATGATAATAGAAACAATGAGAATAGAAACAATGAGAATAGAAGAGATAATAGAAACAATAATAATAGAAACAATAATAATAGAAACAATAAT
>NW_022308023.1:0-1083 GCF_002776525.5 Piliocolobus tephrosceles | reverse complement strand
ATAAATTTTTTATAGAAGAAATTTATGATTATTTAATTGGAAAAGTTACAAAAAAAAAAAAAATTTAAAAAAAAAAATTAACTTAATACCTTTTTCGTTTGAACAGCTAAATGATGATTTAACATTTTTATCTAATTTGTTAACAAAAAAAAAATTATAACAGAACAAAATGAGCAAAATGAAAAAAATGAGCAAAATGAAAAGGGAACAAAAATAAACAAAGATGTTAGTACTAATAAGGGCTCAGATATATGGGACTTTATACACACATGTGGTACTTCTAATAATGACATTGGGCAAAGTCGAACTATCACCAAACTAGGTCATAAAAAGGAGCCAGAAAAGGAGCAGGAAAAGGGACAAGAAGAACAAAAAAAAGAAGCAAAACATGAGCGAGCGAACAAAAGAATCGAATTAAAATTAAATTATAATAGTGGATCTTTAAACAATATTTTCAACCTAAATACGAACGTAATAGATAAGGTTATATTATACAGTTTAAGGGAAACTAAATATGCCAAAAAAAGAGAAGAAGACATTAAAAGAGCTTTATTGTATAAACAAAATATGCACTTACAAATTGAAAAATTAAAAAAAAAATATGATAAGCTAGCTAAAAAAAAAAATTTATTATAGACACTGATTTTTCTTATATAGTGTATAAAAATTTAAAACAAAAAATAGAACAAATTAAAAATGTTTTTATTTATAATCAACAATTATGTGATAATCGAATAAAATATTTTTCAAATATGTACTTACGATTAATGTTTTTTAAACAACCATTACAATCTTTTCATTTTGACAAAACAAAACATATTACAACCAAATCTATTAAAATGTATTTAAAAAATAATAAATATCAAACAGTAAAAAAATATAAAAAAAAAAAAAAATACCAAAAAAACAACACAAGATAATTATAACTTCCAATCAGAAATAAATGAATACTTAAATGAGTTTAATCAATTAAAAAAAAAAAATTTAAATAAAAAAAAATATAAACAGTGAGGAAAAAATCGAAGAAATATGTTATAAAAAAAAAATCATTAAAATTTATGAAAATGTTTTAGCAAATATGGA
>NW_022308018.1:1920-4604 GCF_002776525.5 Piliocolobus tephrosceles | reverse complement strand
TCACTATTCACCATAGTTCTCAATGCGCTCTGAAATATCATCTTTTCGGTTTCACAGGAACAGTGTTCAAACACTGCCTTGTGAGAAAAGATGATATTTCAGAGCGCATTGAGAACTATGGTGAATAGTGAAATATACTGAAATGAAATCGAGGAAGAAGCGTTCCAAGAATCTGCTCTCTCATATGTGCATCCACTTCACAGATTTAACACTTACTCTATGTTACCCAGTTTCGAAACTCTGCCTTTGAGGGATCTGTGAAGGGATATTTTGTGATTCCCGGAGGCCTGTGATGAGCAAAGAAACGTGCTCTGATGAAATCTGCAGAGAAACTTTCTGAGAAACTGCTTTGCTTTGTGTGTATTCATCTCATAGAGTTAAACCGTTCTTTGGATTGAACAGCTTGAAATCACTGTTTTTGTGGAATCTGAGGAAGGACATTTGAGAACAATCCTTAGAATATGGAGAAAGAAATATCCTCAGGTAAAATGCAGAAGGAAGCTTTTTGTGAAACTGCTCTGTGTCATCTTAATGGTTCTCACTCAGTTAAGGCCCTCTTTTTCTTGAGCAGTTTTCTAACCCTGTGAATGTTTAGCATGTGACTGGATATTCGGGAGCACTTTGTGGCTTATGTTAAAAAAGGAAATACGTTCAGACCAAAACTGGGGAGACGGTCTCCAGGGATCTGCCTTGTGATGTGTGCATTCCACTCACCGTGTTATATCTCTCTTCTCTTACAGTATCGGGGAAACCCTTTTGGGGACCAGGTGCCAAGTAATATTCCGGAGCTTGTTGATGATGATCATTAAAAGGGAAATAGCATCAAATTAAAACTGGAAAAATCTTTCGGGGGAAACTACTCTGTGATATGTGTAATCATCTCACAGCTATGTTATCTATTATCTGTAATGCTTTCTTTACATTTTGCAGCTTGGAAACTGTCATGGACGGATCCACGAAGGGACCTTCAGGAGCTCTTTGAGGACTATGGTGAAAAACGAATTCTATTCAGATCAGAACGGGAAAGAAGCTTTCTGTGATTATGCTTTTTGCTATGTTTATTCATCTCACATAGATGAAGCTTTCTTCACATTACACAGCTTGGAAACTCTCTGGTGGATGGATCCACGAAGGGATATTTGGGATCACATTCAGGTCTATAGTGAAATAGGAAATATAGTCAGATCAAAACGGGAGAGAAGGTTTCTGAGAAACTGCTTGGTGACGTGTGCATTCCACTCAGGGAGTTATAAGTTTCTTCTCATAAGGCAAAATTTGAACACTGTTCCTGTAAAACCAGAAAAGTGATATTCGGAGCACATTGAAGACTATGAAATAATTGAAATGCCAATATAAAACAGAAAGAAGCACTCGAAGAAAATTCTCTCTGGCATGTACATTTTTACACAGGGTTAAAGCTTTCTGTACATTTCCCAGTTTGAAAGTCAGTCTTTGTGAGTTCTGTGAAGGTATAGTAAGTGGCAACCGGAGGCCTGTGTCGAACAAGGAAATGTCTTCCATCAAATATTTCAGAAAAGCTTTCTGCGCAACTCTTTTGTGAAGTTTGAGTTCATCTCATACAGTTAAGTCATTCTTTGCATTGAGTAGTTTGAAACCACTGTTTCTGTGGAATCTGAGAAAGGACATTTGGAAATGCTCTTTAGAATATCCTGAAAAAGTAATAACCTCAGAGAGAAACCAGAAGGAAGCTTTCTGTGAAACTGCTCCGTGTCACGTGAATTCCGCTCACACATTTAAGCTTCTCTTTTCATTGAGCAGTATCATAACACTGTTTTTGTTTAGTTTGCGAGGGGATATTCAGGAGTGCTTTGAGGCTTATGGTGAGAAAGGAAACGTCTTCATATAGAAACTTGAGAAAAGCTTTCTGAGAAGCTGCTTTGTGACGTTTGCATTCCACTCGCAGAATTCCAATCACAGACTGACGTGTGCATTCCACTCACAGAATGACGTGTGCATTCCACTCACCTTTCTTCTCCTAGAGGATTCCGGAATCCCATTTGAGAAGAAGCTACCAAGAGACATTCGGGACTTTAGGGATGGCTATGGTGAAAAAGGAAATATCCTCAGACAAAAAAGGGAAAGAAGATTTCTGTGAAACTGCTTTGTGTTAGATATATTTATTCATCTCGCATAGTTAAAACTTTTCTTATATTACGCAATTTGGAGACTCCGTCATGCACGGATCCATGAGGGGCAATTCGGGAGCACATTCAGGCCCCGAATGGTGAAAGAGAAGATATTTTTAGATAAAAAGTGGAGAGAAGCTTTCTGAGAAACGACTTTGTGATGTACGCCTTCCACTCAGGGAGTTATACCTCTTTAATCACAAGGCAGTGTTTGAACACTCTTCCAGTGAAATCAAAAAAGTGATATTTCGGAGCGCATTGAGGACTATGGCGAATAGTGAAATATACTGAAATAAAATCGATGAAGAAGCGTTCCAAGACTCTGCTCTCTGATATGTGCATTCACTTCACAGAGTTAATGCTTACTCTATGGTGCTCAGTTTCGAAAGTCTGTCTTTGAAGAATCTGTGAAGGGATATTTAGTGAAACCCAGAGGCTTGTGGTGAGCAAGGAAACGTCTTCCGGTGAAACCTGCAGAGAAACTTTCTGAGCAACAGCTTTGTGATGTGTGTATTCGTCTCATAGAGTTAAAGCGGT
>NW_022308018.1:177-1910 GCF_002776525.5 Piliocolobus tephrosceles | reverse complement strand
AGGAACTGCTTTGCCTCATGTGCATTCTAGTCAGAGTTTTATCCCTCTCTTCTCATACAGCGTCAGGGAATCCCTTTTGGAGGAACAGGTACCAAGTGGTATTCGGGAGCATGTTGATGCCAATGGTGAAAAGGGAAATAGCCTCAGAGAAAAACTGGAAGGAAGCTTTCTAGGAAACTACTCTTTGATATGTGTAATCATCTCGCAAAGATAAAGCTTTCTTTACATTACACAACTTGGAAAGTGTCATGGACGGATCCAGGAAGGTACCTTCGAGAGCACAATCAGGACTGTGGTGAAAAAGGAAGTCTCTTCAGATAAAAACTAGAAAGAAGGTTTCTGTGAATCTGCTTTGTGCTATGTTTATTCATCTCACAGAGATGAAGCTTTCTTTACATTATGCAGCTTGGAAACTCCCTCTTGGATGAAACTGCGAAGGGATATTTGGGATCATATTCGGGCCTATGGTGAAAGAGGAAATATAGTCAGATAAAAATTGGAGAGAAGCTTTCTGAGAAACTGCTTGAAGATGTGTGCATTCCACTCAAGGAGTTGTAAATTCCTTCTGATAAGCCACAGTTTGAACACTGTTCTTGGAAAACCAAAAGAGAGATATTCGGAGCACATTGAAGACTATGGCGAAAAGTGAAATGTCTTGCAATAAAAAGCAGAAAGAAGCACTCGAAAAAACTGCTCTCTGACATGTCCATTCTGTTCACAGGGTTAGAGCTTACTCTACATTTCCCAGTTTGAAAGTCGGTCTTTGAAGATTATGCGACGGGATAGTAAGTGGCAACCAGAGATTTGTGTTGCACAAGGCAATGTCTTCCATCGAAAATTGGAGAGAAGCATTCTGCACAACATTTTTGTGAAGTTTGTGCTCATCCCATAGAGTTAAATCATTCTTTGGATTGAGTAGTTTGAAATCACACTTCTATGGAATCTGAAAAAGGACATTTGGAAACACTATTTAGAATATCCTGAAAAATAAATAACCTCAGAGAGAAACCAGAAGGAAGTTTTCTGTGAAACTGCTCTGTCACGTGAATTCTGCTGGCAGTTATGCTTCTCTTTTCATTGAGCAGAATCATAACAATGTTTTTGTTTAGTCTGCGAAGGGATATTCAGGAGTGCTTTGAGGCTTACGATGAGAAAGGACACGTCTTCAGATAGAAACTGTAGAGAACCTTCTGAGGAGCTGCTTTGTGACGTGTGCATTCCACTCACAGAATTCCACTCACAGAATGACGTGAGCATTTCACGCACAGAATGACATGTGCATTCCACTCACCTTTCTTCTAGAGGATTCAGAAACCCTTTGGAGAAAAAGCTTCCAAGAGACATTTGGGAGTATAGGAATGGCTATGGTGAAAAAGGAAATATCCTCAGACAAAAGCTGGAAAGAAGATTTCTGTGAAAGTGCTTTGTGTTAGATATATTCATTCATTTTGCATACTTAAAACTTTTCTAATATTACGCAGTTTGGAAATTTTGTCATGCATGGATCCACGAAGGGACATTCGGGAGCACATTCAGGCCTACGGTGAATGAGGAGATGTTTTCAGATAAAAAGTGGAGAGAAGTTTTCTGAGAAACGACTTTGTGATGTATGCATTCCACTCAAGGAATTATACCTCTTTTCTCACAAGGCAGTGCTTAAACACTGTTCCTGTGAAACGGAGAAAGTGATATTTCAGAGCGCATTGAGGACTATGGCCAACAGTGAAATATAC
>NW_022308018.1:0-77 GCF_002776525.5 Piliocolobus tephrosceles | reverse complement strand
GCTTTGAGGCTTACGATGAGAAAGGACACGTCTTCAGATAGAAACTGGAGAGAACCTTCTGAGGAGCTGCTTTGTGA
>NW_022308014.1:0-1529 GCF_002776525.5 Piliocolobus tephrosceles | reverse complement strand
GCCTGAGGAATCAGTTTAACTCTGTGAGATGAAATCACACTTCACCAGGAAATTTCTCAGAAAGCATCTCTTTCGTTTTGAACTAATGATATTTCCTTTATCAGCATAGGCCTCAAAGCCATCCAAAGTAAACTTTCTTTGGTTCTTCAAAGACAGTGTTAATGGCCTGCTCCAAGAAACATAAGTGTGAATCTGTTAGATGAATTCACACATCAACAAGAAGTTTCTAAGGAAGGTTCCTTCTAGTTTTCATTGGAGGATATTTCCTTTGTCACCATTAGCTTCACTGCGCTAAGAAATATCCCATTGCAAATTTCCAGAAAACTGTGTTGGCAAACTGTTGGCTGGAGAGAAACGTGTAACTCAGTGAGTTGCATTCACACATCGCAATGCAGTTTCTCAGAAGGCTTCTTTCCAGTGTCTGTATGAGGATATATCCCTTTTCACCATAGCCCTCAATGAGCTCCCAAGTATCACATTTCAGACTCCACAACAAGACTCTTAGCCAACTGTTCCAAGAAGGGAAGGGTGGAACTCTGTGTGATGAAGCCACACATCAGAAAGCAACCTCTCAAAAGGCGATTCTCCAGTTGTTCTCTGAGGACACTTGCTTTTTCACAATGAGCCCGAATTGGCTCCCAAATATGACTGTGCTGGTTCCACGAAAAGAGGGTTAGCAAACTGCTTCCTGAGGAATAATTTGTAACTCTGTGAGATGTATTCACATATCACAAAAAAATTTCTCAGAAAGCATCTCTCTCCTTTTGAACTGATGATATTTCCATTATCAGCGTAGGCCTCAAAGCCATCCAAAGTAACCTTTCCTAGGTTCTTCAAAGACAGTGTTAATGGCCTGCGCCATGAAACATAAGTGTAACTGTGTGAGATGAATTCACATATCTGCAAGAAGTTTCTAAGGAATCTTCCTTCTAGTTTTCCTAGGCGGACATTTCATTTGTCACCATTAGCTTCACTGCAGTAAGAAATATCCCATTGCAGATTTCCAGAAAACTGTGTTGGGAAACTATTTGCTGAAGAGAAACGTGTAACTCTTTGAGTTGCATTCACATATCGCAATGCAGTTTCTCAGAAGGCTTCTTTCCATTGTCTGTCTGAGGATATATCCTTTTTCACCATAGCCCTCAATGAGCTCCCACATATCACATTGCAGAATCCACGACAAGACTCTTAGCAAACTGTTCCAGGAAGGGAAGGGGGGAACTCTGTGTGATGAAGCCACACATCAGAAAGCAATCTCTCAGAATGCTATTCTCTAGTTGTTCTCTGACGATTCTTGCTTTTTCACAAAGGGCCCAAATTGGCTCCTAATTATGACTGTGCAGGTTCCACGAAAAGAGGGTAAGCAAACTACTTCCTGAGGAATAATTTGTTACTCTGTGAGATGAATTCAGAGATCATGAGGAAATTTCTCAGAAAGCTTCTCTATCGTTTGAACTGATGATATTTCCTTTTTCAGCGTAGGCCTCAAAGCCATCCAAATTAAACTTTCTTAGGTTCTTCAAAGACAG
>NW_022308013.1:0-6950 GCF_002776525.5 Piliocolobus tephrosceles | reverse complement strand
ACCACCACAGAGACCCCAACCCCAACACCCACCACCACTACAGTGACCCCAACCCCGACACCTACAACCACAGAGACCCCAACCCCAACACCTACCAACACAACGAAACCAACCCCAACACCCACCAGCACACAGACCCCAACCCCGACACCCACCAGCACACAGACCCCAACCACTCCACCAACACCTATCACCACCACCACTACAGTGACCCCAACCACAACACCCACCACAACCACCACAGAGACCCCAACCCCAACACCCACCACCACTACAGTGACCCCAACCCCGACACCTACAACCACAGAGACCCCAACCCCAACACCTACCAACACAGCGAAACCAACCCCAACGCCCACCAGCACACAGACCCCAACCCTGACACCCATCACCACCACCACTATGGTGACATCAACCCCAACACCTACCACTACAAGCACGGAGCCCCCCAGCCCCACAAGCACAGCACCCATTTCTGAGTCAACCACATCCAAACCCCCACCTGAGTCCTCAACCCCTCAGATATCTCAGTCCACCTCTTCCCCTCCCACGGAGTCAACCACCCTTTTGAGTACTGCACCACCTACCACTGAGACGACCAGCACAGCCCCACCCTCCACACCCACGTCACCTACAGCCACCATGACGGGAGGCCACACGCTGTCTCCACCGCCCAGCACCACCACGGCCCCTCCAGGTAAGCAGAGCTGCTCGGTTCCTCCAGCCTGGGATGCTTTCCCCTCCCCTTGTGCCAGGCGGGACTGTCCCAGGAAGGCTCAAGGCAGGTTCTGGGCACCTCTCTGCCCACCAAGCATGGTTACTGTGTGGGCAGGAGCTGCTGACACTGTCCAGTGATGGGCAGTGAAGCCAAAGGCCACCCCGCTGCTTGCCCATATGACGGCCTTCTTAGGAGCCACTGACAGTAGCCAGTGCTGGGCAGTGGGGCCAAAGGCCACCCTGCTCGCCCATAGGACAGCCTTCTTCAGGGGCCCACTGCTGTGTGATGTGGTGCTGTGGGAGCCCACCAAGGCTGGGGGGCAGAGAGAGGCTGCCAGTGAGGTGCCTGCAGGTCCTCCTGCTTCTGGCTATACCCCCTCCTCGGGGCCTCTTTCCGGCAGACGGCATGCCACAGCCAGTGCCTTCTGCACAACTCTTGCTGGCAGTCAGCTTGGCCAGCAAGCTGTGCACCAGGTCATCTACGGGCTCTCGTGACACTCGGCTGTGGTGATGCTGGCCCTGTCGCTCCACCCTGCCTGGTGACTCAGAACCTGGGAGGTGGGCGCGAGGCCCTGGTCCTCTAGTTCTGCGACCCGGTTGGCTGTCTGGCTCCCTTGCAGCTGGGGAGTGGCGGTTGGGACCCTGCGATGTCTGAGACGTGCAATGTCTCAGCCCTCACTGGTGTCTCCTGCTCTCACAGGCACCCTCACTCACAGTACCACGATCGGGTCATCTTCACCCACCACCCCCAGCACTGTGCAGACGACCACCACCAGCGCCTGGACCTCCACGCCGACCCCAGTCTCCACACTCAGCATCATCACGACCACAAGCCAGGGGTCCATCTTTCCCTGCTGTGTTCTGAACGACACCTACTACGCACCAGGTGCTCAGGCTGTTCACATCCTGGGCTTGGGCGGCCGAGGCTGGTTTTGGCCCCGGCATGTACCGATGGGTCAGGCGCCAGGGCTGAGATCGCTGTGGGAGCGTCTCAGGAGGCGGCAGCTGTCGAGGGTGGCTGTGTCCAGGGCATAGCTTCCCTCGGGTGGCCTCTGTGGGGACCTCCGTGCGGTCCAGCAGCTAGCCCTGCCTCTGGACGGTGTGGTCATTGGTCTGTCTCCCTTCGCAGGTGAGGTGGTGTACAATGGCACACACGGAAACACCTGCTATTTCGTGAACTGCTCACTGAGCTGTACCTTGGAGATCTATAACTGGTCCTGCCCATCCACGCCCTCCCCAAAGCCCACGCCCTCCAAGTCGACGCCCACATCTTCCAAGCCATCGCCCACGCCCTCCAAGACAACGCCCCCCAAGCCCGGCTGCGCAGACTTTGATCCTCCCAGACAGGTCAGTGGGCTGCAGGTGGCTTTGCCCCCACGGCACTGAGCGCGGCATGTCCGGGCACCCAAGGCCCCAGGCACCACTTCCTGCTGGTCGTCTGAGGGCCGAGGCCTCCTGCAGCCCCTTGGGTGCGGGGTTTGCCAGGCCCTCCACCTTTTCACCGTGCCCTGCCGTGCCCCGCCGTGCCTGGCAAGGTGGCTGGCTGCAGTGAGGTCCTTGGAAGCCACCTCGGCCTCCAGCCTCCTGGCTCAGCACCCGCCCCTCCCGAGCACAGACCACCCCGTCCTGTGCCGGTCCCACTGACCACCCCCGGCCGCCTGCCCCCAGGTGAACGAGACGTGGTGGCTGTGCGACTGCTTCATGGCCACGTGCAAGTACAACAACACGGTGGAGGTCGTGAAGGTGGAGTGTGAGCCGCCGCCCATGCCCACCTGCTCCAACGGCCTCACCCCCGTGCGCGTCACGGACCCTGACGGCTGCTGCTGGCATTGGGAATGCGACTGTGAGTCCGGGGCCCCCAGGCCCTCCCCACATCTCCTGCCCTCTCCATGGGTGGGGACTGCAGGGCCCATCTCCCAGGGGCAGAAGGGCTGAGGCTCCTTGGGCACAGACCCCACTGCGGTGTTCACTGAGGCTGAGTGACTTCTGAGGGTCTCCTCAGCCCTGCTTTTGCCTCATTGGTGGGGAGGGCCTGGGTAGGTGGAGGGCTTGCCTGGTGGAGTTAGGGTCCCTCCCTGGGACAAGGTGCTTCTGAGGCGAGAGGGGGCTGAGTTGAGGTTTGAACCCTGGTCCATCCTGCAAAACGGGCTGCTGTGAGTGCACCAGGGCCAGTGCAGCTCAGACGTCCCTGTGCCCACACACAGGAGCGGGGTTTCAGGCCCCAGCTTCCTGCTGGCTCTTCCTGACTGTGCCCCGGCCCAGCTCTTGCACCCGACCCCGGCTGAGGGGCACAGGTGGCACAGCTCACTCTGGCTCCCTTGCAGGCTACTGTACGGGCTGGGGGGACCCGCACTATGTCACCTTCGACGGACTCTACTACAACTACCAGGGCAACTGCACCTACGTGCTGGTGGAGGAGATCAGCCCATCCGTGGACAACTTCGGAGTTTACGTCGATAACTACCACTGTGACCCCAACGACAAGGTGTCCTGCCCCCGCACCCTCATCGTGCGCCACGAAACCCAGGAGGTGCTGATCAAGACCGTGCACATGATGCCCATGCAGGTTCAGGTAGGCACAGCGTGGCCACGGGAGGCTGGCACGGAGGCAGGTGCTGACATGGGCCCCAACGCACCCTGGTTCCCCAGGAGCCAGAGGACTGGGCTGTGGGGGTGCCCAGGCACAGCCTCTCCCAGAGCCAGGCTGGAAGTTGGGATGGGATGGGTGCCTGGCTCCAGGACCCATCAGCTCTGCCCTCCAGGTGCATCCTGGGCCCCCCAAGCCCTGGCACGCATGCCACGCCGGGCACAGTCTCTGCAGCAGAAGCTGCCTCCTGAGGACAGAGTCAGGGACAGGGCTCTGCACACCCTTGACTGAGACGCCCCTAGTTGCAAGGGAGTTATTGGTTCTGAGGCTCAGGAGGCCCCGGGAGCCTGCGCGGGACTCCACAGTCCCCAGGTGCTCCCAGGAGAGCTCCTTCACTGGCTCACCCATGGGACCAGGGTCTGGTTAGGAGCAGCGGAGTAGGAGCAAGAGAGGGGGCAGAAAAGGGGGGGTAGACAGGGCCCTCTCCCTGCATGTGTAGGTTGGAGAGCAGGCAGGGTGGGGCAGCCCTGGAGCTCTCCCAAGGAGAGGACTGAGGCAGCTCCGCGGTGTGTCGGCCGCAGGTGCAGGTGAACAGGCAGGAGGTGGCAGTGCCCTACAAGAAGTACGGGCTGGAGTTGTCCAAGTCTGGCATCAACTACGTGGTGGACATCCCCGAGCTGGGCGTCCTCGTCTCCTACAATGGCCTGTCCTTCTCCATCAGGCTACCCTACCACCGGTTCGGCAACAACACCAAGGGCCAGTGCGGTGAGTTCCGTGGCCCCCATGGCTCCTGAGACCCCCCCGAGGCCCCCACGGCTCCCATTGCCGCCCTGTCCTGCCCCAGGGCAGGCGGCTGGACCAGGCTGAGGCTGAGGCTGTGTATAAACACCCACGGGCCTGCTGTGGGCCTCTTGCCTCTCTGCTTGGGGGTGCTGTGACCATCACCCGGGTTCGGTCCCTGTGAGGAGCCAACAGGAAGGGGCCTGGTCTCTGCCCTTGATCCCGGCTGGCCGGTCCTGGGCATCTGGGCTGGAGAAGGGCAGGGCTTGCCCTGTCTGCAACATGGCGTCTCTCACTGATACAGGCACCTGCACCAATACCACCTCTGACGACTGCATTCTGCCCAGCGGGGAGATCGTCTCCAACTGTGAGGCTGCGGCCGACCAGTGGATAGTGAACGACCCCTCCAAGCCACACTGCCCCCACAGCAACTCCACAACCAAGCGCCCGGCCGTCACTGTGCCCGGGGGCAACAAAACGACCCCACACAAAGGCTGCACCCCATCTCCCCTCTGCCAGCTCATCAAGGACAGGTGACCCTGCCCGGGCCTGCCTGCGGCCGTGACACCAACAAGCTGAGGGCCTCTGTGCCCCAGCCCCCAGCTCTTGCAAAGAGGAAGGAACCAGTGCATGGGGCCTGGCACTGGGGCTGGGAAGGCAGGAGGCCACGGAACCAGGGCCAGGAGCTAGGTCGCCGTGGTGTCCAGGACCCGGGCCCTTGGGTTCCACAGGGCTAAGCTGCCATGTCTGGCATGCCTGTGCCTTTATTGAACTCCATAATCTCTCCTGGCTCCTGGGAAGGTGCAGGGCTGGCCAAGTGTGAGACTCAGAGTAGACCAGTCAACCCAGGACAGAACTCAGGGCTGATACTGGGGAGGCAGATTTGGGCCTTGACAGAGGGAGGTGCTCCTAATACTGGCAGCCATGGGGTTCAACACCCCGTCCCTGGAAGTATAGGGGCCAAGTACAGGCTGGGTGTCCGTCTGCCAGGGTTGTTGGAGGGGGTCCTGAAGCTGATGACCATGTAGACGTGGCTTCTATCTGGGAGCCGGGCTGCAGAGCCACCTTGCTCGCCCATCCCTTGGTCTGTCCCTGACCCGTCCCCCGGCTGGCCTTGTCCCTTGACCCTCCGTCGGCCACAGGTGCCTCTCTGGTGGGTGCTGGACTCCAGGAGGACAGTCCGGGCAGAGATGCTGGGGTAGGGAGTGGGGGAGAGGCAGCTGCCACCTGAGTGTGACCTGTGCCTCTCCCTGCGCAGCCTGTTTGCCCAGTGCCACGCGCTGGTGCCCCCCCAGCACTACTACGATGCCTGCGTGTTCGACAGCTGCTTCGTGCCAGACTCGAGCCTGGAGTGCGCCAGTCTGCAGGCCTACGCAGCCCTCTGCGCCCAGCAGGGCATCTGCCTCGACTGGCGGAACCACACGCATGGGGCCTGCTGTAAGTGTCCTTCTGCCCCTGCCCTGGAGCTGGGGGCCTGCAGGCCAGACGTGGTCTCTAGGCTCTGCCGGGTGCTGTGCCCAGCCTGAAGCTAGATCCAGGTGGGCTGTGGCCAGGGATGCAGAGATGGTGGGTGTGAGACCAGGGCTGGAGCCATGGGGTGGGGAAGGCTGAGCTGGAGGAACTGAGGTGCTGGGGGTTCTGCCAGTGTCGCTAAACGCAACTGGGTGCCCACCACCTGGCTCGGGACAACCGTGAGGGCAGAGGCTGATGCCCCAGGCAGCTGGCCAGCCTCCTCTGTGTGTGGGGCACTAGGCAGCTGTCACTCAAGGGGGTCCAGGCTCCTCCGCCTGACATGAGGCAGCCCTCTGACCCCTGCCCCTGCCCTGCAGTGGTGGAGTGCCCGTCTCACAGGGAATACCAGGCCTGTGGCCCTGCAGAAGAGCCTACGTGCAAATCCAGGTATGTTGCTTGAGGGTCCACCAGGACCGTGGGCTTGCCCTCTGCAGTGTGGAGGGGGGCATCATCTGGGCATAGCAGTCCCACCTGCCAGCTCCCCAGCCCCACCCCACCTGTCTGACGATGCCCTCCCACCCCCAGCTCCTCCCAGAAGAACAACACGGTCCTGGTGGAAGGTTGCTTCTGTCCTGAGGGCACCATGAACTACGCCCCTGGCTTTGATGTCTGCGTGAAGACCTGCGGTAGGCCACTCGCTCACACTGTCCCCTGCTGCCTCCCTCCCACCGCCTCCTGGGTGTCCACGGAGGCTGGGACCAGGAGGCTGACAGGAGGCTGACCACCCCCTACCCCTGCTCCCTGCTGCACAAGGACTCTGCTAACACAACTTGTTTCTTCCCTCTTCCTAGGCTGTGTGGGACCTGACAATGTGCCCAGAGAGGTAGGCCCCGCCTTGGTGCTGGGGGATTCTCCCACAAATTCTAAATTCTGGGGAGTGAGGGATGGACATGAAAACGTAGAGCCTCAAAGATTGAGGAATGAGGTGATCTAAGTCCTGGATGGCTGAGTTGGCAGGGATATCACCCACTCACCCACCCATCCTTCCAACCACCCACTCATCCACCTATGCACCCATCTACCCACTCACCTACCCCTCCATCCATCCTTCCACCTACCTAGTCATCACCCACTCATCTGTGCACCCACCCACCCACTCATCTACCTACACATCCACCCACCCACCCATCCATCCATCTACCCACCTAGCCAGTCAGCCACCCACCCAACCATCCTTCTGTCCCTCCATTCATCTATCTGTCCTTTCATCCTTCCATCCATCCATCCACCCACCCATCCATCCATCCATCCATCCACCATCCATGCATCCATCCATCCATCCACCCACCCATTCACCATCTATCTACCATCCACCATCCATCTACCATCCACCATCCATCCATCCAACCATCCA
>NW_022308012.1:161-3739 GCF_002776525.5 Piliocolobus tephrosceles | reverse complement strand
CTTCTTTGCAGTGTCTGTCTGAGGATATATCCTTTTTCACCATAGCCCTCAATGAGCTCCCTAATATCACATTGCAGAATCCACGACAAGACTCTTAGCAAACTGTTCCAAGAAAGGAAGGGTGGAACTCTGTGTGATGAAGTGACACATCAGAAAGCAATCTCTCAGAAAGCTATTCTCTAGTTGTTCTCCAAGGATACTTCTTGTCCACAATGGGCCCGAATTCGCTCCCAAATATCACTGTGCAGATTCCACGAAAAGAGTGTTTGCGAACTGCTTCCTCAGGATAAGCTGTAACTCTGTGAGATGAATTCAGAGATCACAAAGAAATTTCTCGGAAAGCTTCTCTCTCGTTTTTAACTTATCATATTTCCTTTATCAGCATAGGCCTCAAAACGATCCAAAGTAACCTTTCTTAAGTTCTTCAAAGACAGTGTTAATGGCCTCCTCCATGAAACATAAGTGTAAGTCTGTGAGATGAATTCACACATCAACCACAAGTTTCTAAGGAAGCTTCTTTCTAGTTTTCATATGAGGATATTTCCTCTGTCACCATTAGCTTCACTGCGGTAAGAAATATCCCATTGCAGATTTCCAGAAAACTGTGTTAGCAAACTGTTGGCTGAAGGCAAACATGTAACTCTGTGAGTTGCATTCACACTTTGCAATGCAGTTTCTCAGAAGGCTTCTTTGCAGTGTCTGTCTGAGGATATATCCTTTTTCACCATAGCCCTCAATGAACTCCCAAATATCACATTGCAGAATCTACGACAAGTCTCTCAGCAAACTGTTCCAAGAAGTGAAGGGTGTAACTCTTTGTGATGAAGTCACACATCAGAACGCAATCTCTCAGAAAGCTATTCTCTAGTTGTTCTCTGAGGATACTTGGTTTTCCACAATGGGCCCGAATTGGCTCCCAAATATCACTGTGCAGATTCCACAAAAAGAGTGTTAGCGAACTACTTCCTGAGGAATCATTTGGAACACTGTGAGATGAGTTCAGAGATCACAGACAAATTTCTCAGAAAGCTTCTCTCTCGTTATAAACTGATGATATTTCCTTTATCAGCCTAGGCCTCAGAGCGATCCAAAGTAACCTTTCTTAGGTTCTTCAAAGACAGTGTTAATGGCCTGCTCCATGAAACAGAAGTGTAACTCTGTGACATGAATTCACACATCAACGAGAAGGCTCTAAGGAAGCTTCTTTCTACTTTCCATAGTAGGATATTTCCTCTGTCACCATTAGCTTCACTGCGCTAAGAATTATCCCATTGCAGATTTCCAGAAAACTGTGTTAGCAAACTGTTGGCTGAAGACAATCATGTAACTCTGTGAGTTGCATTCACACATCACAATGCAGTTTCTCAGAAGGCTTCTTTGCAACGTCAGTCTGAGGATATATCCTTTTTCACCATAGCCCTCTATGAGCTCCCAAATATCACTGTGCAGATTCCACGAAAAGAGTGTTAGCAAACTGCTTCCTGAGGAATAATTTGGAACTCTGTGAGATGAATTCAGACATCATGAAGAAATTTCTCAGAAAGCTTCTCTCTCGTTTTTAACTGATGATATTTCCTTTATCAGCGTAGGCCTCAGAGCGATCCAAAGTAACCTTTCTTAGGTTCTTCAAAGACAGTGTTAATGGCCTGCTCCATGAAACATAAGTGTAACTCTGTGAGATGAATTCAGACATCAACCAGAACTTTCTAAGGAAACTTCTTTCTAGTTTCCATATGAGGGTATTGTCTTGTTTTTCTAAGACCACCAGAGCGAGCACAAAAGAACCAGCAAGTAGGCAAAGGTCAGGTGCAAAACTGCAAGTTTCTTATAGTAACCTAAGGTGTGGTGAAGAAGTCTCTCGGCCTCCGTCAAAGAAAGCCAGCAGAGTTCCCCTCCCCCAAGCTCTTGGATGGAATTCTGACATCCCGACAGGACTGGGAAGCTGGGAAGTCCGCGTGGCTCAATGGCAGAGAGCGGCTTTTCTAGGAGTGGGAGGGCAATAGGTGGGGCATGGGCGTGTCAGGGGCGTTCCACAGGTTCGACCAGGTAAATCTTGGTCTCTTCAGATTGACATCACCTGGCGCATGCCCAGTTGATCTGCACCTTCCCGGGTCGCCGGCTGCATTTTTGCGCGCGGGAAAATTTGGTGGGGGGGATGAAGAACCCGGAAATGCACCATCTTGCCTCTGTTCATCCAAACAGTCCAACCTTTTATTGATAATTGTGATAAAGGGGCGCCGTGGTCTGTCTGGCTACTTCCTGCTGTTAAGGGGCGTCGTTAAAGTCGGAGCCTATGGTTGGTATTTGGACACACAGATGAAAAATAAAATAAGGCACAGTATTAGTATAGGAATGAGGAATGGAAGCATTTGTTGGAATCTGGGCAAAACCCAGAAGGATAGTCCTGGCAAGGTTGGGGAGTATGAGATAGTTAAGAAAATTTAGTAAGTTTGAGGCGAGTGGGGGAAAGCCAAACTAATTTCCACTGATTGCTTTCGGTAGGGGCCTTTTTTAGTTGGGAATGAGGAATGAGTGTGCAAAGTACTTGTTGGCCAGGCAGCAATTAAGGATTGGAGTTTTTCGTGGAGTGGATGGTTTCCACTTACTCATACTACAGAGATATTGGATGGAAGGCTAGGTCCAGAGAAGGATGGCAAAACAGAATAGGTAGCCTCGCTGTTGATTAAAAAATTGTCTTACCCGCTACCAGGAGAGTTACCCGCGTCTTGGCGAGGGTGATGGGAGTCCCCGAGTCTTGGCACCTTCAGTTGTCATCCAGATGTAGGAGCTGGAAGGAGCTCCCAGGATCCTGGGAAAGGGGGTCACGTAGATGCGCGGCACCTGTTCTCAGGGTGGGGCAATCAGACTTCCAGTTTCCTCCCTGCTGGCAAGCAGGGCAGGGGGTTGCTGGTGGACGAGGGTTAGGACATTCACTGGCCTAATGTCCTGATGTCTTGCACTTATAGCAAGGCTGCGTTGGGACTTGGGGACCCTGCGGACACCTGTTGGCATAGTGTCCTGCCTTGCCACACTTATAGCAGGCTCCTTTCATGGCCTTGGAGTCTGTGGGTTATGTGCTCTCTGGTCTGGGGTTACGACTGGGCTGTAAAGCCGCTGCTAGGAGCTGTAACTTCTGTTCAAGGCAAGCTTGCCGTCTCCTCTCTGGAGTTATAGACCTTAAAGGGTAATTTAACCAGGTCTTGTATTGGTGCCTGAAGACCATCCTCTATCTTTTTAAGTTTTTTTACAATGTCAGGAGCTGATTGAGAAATAAGACCCCAAAATTGTGGCCCCTGTGGGGGAGGCCTGCTCTAACCAGGTATACTGGGTTAGAACCTCAGTCAGTTTAGGGTAGAGGTTAGGATAACCTCGAGGTCATGCCAAGTTAAGTCATAGGCCTGACAAAGGTATCTAAATTCCTTTATGTAGATGGTGGGATTAGCTGAGAAATCACCTAAACACTTCTCAATTTTGGAAAGATCGGCCAATGAAAAAGGGACATGTACTCTGACTACCCCCTCCGCCCCAGCCACCTCTCGCAAAGGCGCTAACACTGTAGGAGGGTGTGGGGCAGGAGT